>NC_056478.1:17691057-17719053 GCF_008729295.1 Plectropomus leopardus
GAACTGCACTGATTCCAGGTCTGTCCTGTGTATGAAGAGGGATGTAACTATGGATCTATGTCACTGTTCTCTACGAAGGCACTAGAAACCGTGCTGAGAGGTTCTTGATCATCAAAATCTAATCATCCAGAAATTAAAGTGTGTCCCACTGGATCCTGCTCAGGTGCATTAATTGTATGTAATTCCTTTCTTTCTGCCAGTACATAAATGGAAATGCTATTAAAGATGATGTTGGGGCAGCAGTTGGTGTTAACAACAACACAATCACCTAAAATAAAGGCCTAGGAAGCACTTGACGATGACACTGGCTCAATCACAGCAGTACAGTTAGTGCTTTGTCGCAAGAAGCATAGGCTCAAAGTGAAGGAACAGATTAGGAAAGAAAAGGAAAAAAGCAAGCAATCTGGAGAGAACATGAGGGTAAAAACAGGCCGATTACAATAAGTGAGGGAGTTCTGGCTGGCTGGTGACCGAAGTGTTTCTCGCCAGGTTTCCAATGACGACACATTGACATCCCCGACTTTGAAATATAGCTTTCTTCTTATTCTGTTACATATGTACAAACAGTTCATCTGTCTCAAAAAGACATATGCTAGCTTCTACTTTGAGTCACACTTTTCGCGGTGGTGTCCACAAAAGACCCTGCCGCCATTTTTTCTCTATATATCATACGCCATTTAACACTTTGACTGAAAAAAAAAAAAAGGAATACCCAGTCGCTATAGGCGTGCACCATATACAGTCTCAACACACAGCTCACCTCTGCAACACGAAGGTGGTAAAATGCTCAACAGAATCATGATTTACATGCAGATGTTTATGATTCAATGCATATTGCCTGCCTGCGGGTCACTTTGATAAAATATATATTTGGATACATCATGTTTGTTGGAGAGATCAAATGGCACTAACACACACACACACACACACACACACACACACACACACACACACACACACACACTTCTGCTCAGTCTGAGTGGGAAAACTCTCGTACATTCCTTCTGCTTTTCTGTATTGCTTCCTCTCTCCTTCCCTCTTTTCTCAGAGTCCTCACATCCCTCGTTTCACACCTTTCAATGGTTATGTGGGAATGTGGTGTTTTGGCCATGTTGAGTGTGTGTTGATCAGGGGGTCACAGTGTGACAGGGGCTGGCGGGTGTGGGAGATGAGGGCGTGTCAGCAGTCTTGGTGACAGGTAGCCGTGGCGAGGGGGGCCACCGGAGTGACAGCCACCATGGTAGAAGTCCACAACGACTGTCACCTTAGCAACTGTCACCATGCCGAGATGGTCACATTTGCCAGGGTGACATGGAGTGGCCATAGCAATCGTCGCAGCCAGGCCGCGGCCCCTTCGTTAGACGAACGAGTTCATGGCGTTGACGGGCGATGGGGCCTCCGAGCTCTCGTTGCCTTCATGTGTGTCTTTCTCTTTCTTGCCGCTGTACTGGCCGATGAAGGAGCCGTCCTCGTTGAACTGTCCGTCCCCGCCCTCCCCATAGTCCACCAGGCTGTCGTCACTCTCGTCGCGGCGCACCGTCCCATTGGACGGCGTCCGGCTGCCCTTCAGCGGCTTGTGGTCTTCAGTGTCACTGTAAATGGTAGAAAAAAGGTTATTGAGAAAACCAGCTTGAACTTTTGTCTGCAGTGGTCAGAAACCCTGATGGCACAGGCTATTATCCAAGCATTAGCAATTTACATAAGTATGCCTTTCCACTGCACATATACCACATATATGTAATGACATAATGCATTGCTGTTGTATTTTGTATACATTTTTAGTACAAATGTGCTTATAAAGCAACATTAAAGCTTGGGTAGGCAGTTTTTTGTTTGGTGGCATTGGGCAAAAATCCCAAAATAAACTTTCAGCATATTGTAATTCAAGTGGACAGAAAGACAACTAGACTTCTGCACCTCCTCTTGAATCTAATTTCAGGCTTATGAAAATCTAGCCCATAACAGATGACTATGGACAACCACAGGTCATTTCAGGGAGAGGGCGTTCGTATTGACTGTTCTACAAATGCAGATGCCCTTCAGTGGCAGTGGTAGGAAATGTTAGCTAGCGCAGCAAGCTTTCTGTTGCTGCCTCTACACAGGTTAGACCCTGCACTGCTGCTGGCCACTAGCCCACTGTGACACATGGCTCTAGTGTTTGCTGGGCTGAATTCAAGTTCTACAGCTGTTGACTGAATGTCCGACTCCAGAGTTTCTGCTTCTCCCCCTTCTGCCAGTCCACAGCAAAGGGGAACGAAGCAGAGGGACCACAGGGTGGCTAGGTTGATAATTCTTGTCTTATTTGTGGTCTGATAAAAAAAAGAGAGAGTGGGGCAAGGAGGGGCTGAGTGAGTGTACTCGGGCAACTCTAAAATGAAATTAGATTAAATAAATCAATGTATGGAAAACACTGGATTGCTGTATGAAGCATAAGCATACATACAGAAAGGAGAGATGCGTGTAAAGGGTGTATTTTCAAATCCCGCTTTTTTTCCACGCAACTGCCTACGAGCTTTAAGTTGACAAACACACAGAATTGCTCATTATATGAAGGTTTATTATAATGTACAGTATAAACATATTTCATGCTACTTGCACAGTGGAGCAGCTCAGCCACATCAATGGTATCTAATAGTATTATCTATAGGGTTAGTGCCAGGTGCTGTTAAGATTTAGGGTTGGTGACCACTGTTGAGGAGGATTTTGCAAATGCGTGCTGTTCAGTCTCTTGCAGTACTTTACCAGGTTACAAGTTCAGTTTCTGAAATAAAATCAACCCATATGCTCTCAGTTTACATGCAATCGTCAAATATGCACTCTTATTTTTAGTTGTTTCCCCCAAAATAAAGGCTGTTTTTATTTGATCTAAAGAAATATTCCAGTCAATATTATGCAAGCTCTACAATTTGAATTCATTCTTTCAAGCTGAATGCATTTGCATTTAAATTTAATTCATGAAGTGAGGGAAGTAGAATAAGTCATTTTTCATGTTAAGTTTTAGTGTTAATGTTGTAACTGTGGTTATGGTGTTGACTATGTCAGTGAATATGATGACATAGTCAACCGGATCAGATGATGTGCTTTCTCCTTGCTTTTAGAATTAGAATTGCATGCTGGTTTTACCGCATCTTGTCTTACCTCTCCATAGACCTAAACCCAATGGAAAACAAAGAATGGAAGGACACATGAAAAGCAATTCATGAGCCACAATGAGTGTCTATTCTTTTATGCACAGACAAGACAGAGCATGCATATGGAAACATTTAAAGCAAAGTGACATCCACATTACATTTAACATATATTTCATTCTTTCTAACTATTTAAACTTTTCCTCAATATTCTTGGAAAAATGTGGAAATGTGATGATATAAACTACATCACCATAGTAGACTTGTTGTGAGAACAGTTAGCATTTAACTGGTTTGTTAAAATGGACATATTTTGCATTGTGCAAAACTGTTAATGTCAGTATGAAGGTGAGTTGATCATTATAAGAATCAACACAGAGCTGTGCTGATTTTTGCCTTGCCTCTATGGAGTGTTTGGTAATGGAGTCTGGTGGGGAGAGTGTCTCTGCAGCCTGGTAAAATGTTCTACAAACAGTCAGGACATGATGAATGAAAAAAAGAAAAGAAATCATAAAACTAATGTGGGCTGTAGTCCTATGTAAAGCTGGGCATACACTGTACAATTGTGACAATGTTGTTTAATTCCAACTCCCACTGTACGAGGAAATCGTTTATCATGTGAAGCTCAGAATTTATGTGCTCACATTGTGCGGTCCGATCGTCAAGCCATGATTTTAATGCTCACACTGTATGTGTAAAATAGAAAATACAGTCTGTGGATCCCATGCTCCATTAAAATGAATTTATCATTGAGAGAGGCTCTCACTCCTGCTTGCAGCCCCGTTCTTTGGACAATAAATTGGTTGCAGATTTACCCTGTATCACCGGTGAACAAGGAAACACAGCAAGTGCTGCTGGACGAAGCAACAAGTGGCAACATCTAAGAATACTGTCTTTGGTGGAAACACTAAACAGATCTAGGGTCAAGGTACCTCTTCATAGGTGTTACATTTGGTTCCAAAGGTACTATATTGAAAACTTTTGATGGAAACACAACTACACACACACACACACACACACACACACACACACACACACAGGGTCCCACTTTGGAGGATTTTGTGGCAGTGGTGATGCACTGTATAGTGTTTTTATGGGAGGTTTAAGGTGGGTTACAGTTGTAACTGCAAAATGTGCCATCAAGGGCCCCTTTTCTCAAAAATTTGGGGGGGGCCCAAAAATTGGCTTGATTGCCTCTCCTGACTGTACATCCCTGAGGAGGCAATGATGCTGTTGCCACAGTGGGGCCAACATGGGCTCCATATTTTCTGTCCTCGTGATACATCATTACACTTCCAAATGCTTCATGTGCCATTTTGCACCAGAGTAGTGAATTTGGGGAATTAACTCGTGGCTCTGCTTCAACTGTGTGAGAGCTTGGCAACTGCTGACCAAAGTTTTCACATATTAGAACTTCATATGAATATCCAACAGTAGGTCAGGAGCAAGTTACCTGACCATGATCGGTCTTTGCATGGCAAGCTATGCTTGACGAAGCAGAAATTAGCCAACTCTAAGTCTTGCAGCTCGTATTATACAGTGTATGCCCGGCTGTGGTCTTTTCTTTTCCATTTCTCACCTGTACTCTCCAAATGTCCCATCATCCTCCTTCATAGGCTGGATCTCTGGGTCTTGGTGAGCATCTTCTTTTTCTTTCACTGTAGATTACACATTTTTATTTTTCAAATTTCGATCCATCCACGTCATTAAGCTTGACTTTACAGCATATACCAGAGGTGTCCAAACTTTTGTGAGTGGGGGGCCAGATTAGAAAATGTGAAAATGCCTGGGGGCCAGCTGCTTCTTGCATGAAACGGGTTATTAAACATTTAAAAAATCACAAACAAACATAACAAACACAACTGTTTCATCTTTCAGTGACAATACACCAAAAAGAAACTTTCTACCATGTAGTACCAATGGCCCTCACTGTTGACTTTCTTGCCTTGGCCATGTCCGCTACCTAGCAGGAAATGTCTGCTGCTAAGTAACTGTTAAACTGGTAAAAAATTAGTTCCAGTTCAGACTTATAGCATGTAAACGAACTGTGTGAGTGCGGACATAATGAGGTTAAGGAAAAAAATGCAAACCAATTGACCAATTTCGTGTGGAGGGCCACATATAGCATACATTGAAAGTCAAGCCAAGGGCTGTTAAAAGATGGTCCGCGGGCCACATTTGGCCTCTGAGCCAGACTTTGGACATGCCTGGCATGTACTGATAATGCGTGTTTTACCTGGATATTTGCCACCCTTGTTCCTCTTGATGAAGCACACTATGAGGAGGACTAAGATGAGGAGAGCGATGGCACACATTAGTCCAATAAACCAGCCCTGAGTTGCGATGTCCACCTGCCGGCTGGGTGCAGCTAAACAAACACACAGAAAGGAGAGAGACAAGCATTACTGTCAGTCCAAATTTCAATCCAGGCTGCTAAAATGGAGCGATCTGTTTTCCTCATGCAGAGCAACAAAGAGATTAAAAGAGGCTGTAAACACAGAAATGACATTTTTTAAATGGGTTAATATGCAATGATCAAATTAGGCACTGTAAACACAAGAAAACGTAAAAAACAAAAGCCACAACAGAAAAATAAATGGATCTCTTAGTGATGATATAATGGACATGCATCAGACCGACTTCTACACTAACTAGCAAACTAACTACCGTACATTCATGTCCGAATGCATGTCTGATAATGACACAGTGCTGGAACAGAAAGGGGATGGCAAAAATGAGACACAAATTACAAACATCTATCCTGAGGCATGCCGCCTCACCTGGCACTGCAATCAACACTTCATCTGTGCTGTGGACAGTCGGGTCAGCCGGGTCTCTAGCTACCACACGGACCTTATAGGACGTCCCCGGCTTTAGACCTTTAATCATATGCCAGTGTGAACCATTTACCAACTCCTTTTTCCAGTCCTCTTTACCTGGAATCGGTGTAGCGGATGGAGAAGGATTAGATTCAGGGAGCATTTGGGAGGAATTATTTGAATATTTGAACATCAGTTTTGATGGTTTCTAGATCAACTTATTAACTGCCAATCAATGCATGCACTCATGTTTCGAGATGACTGCAAATACAAAGCAAAGCCTTACTGTTTTCTACAATATACTCCACATATACATTCTTATGGTGTCCAAAGTAATCCCAACTGATCACTGCACCGTCCTCCGATACAGATGTGTTAACTGTGCCAAACGCAGGGCCGACAGGTGGCGCTTAGCACACAAGAGAGAAAAACAAAATAAGAGCTTTAATTCCTTTAATTCCTGGACCAGTTTTACAAAGTCCCAACATGTTCACATTCCCGGGTTTTCAAAAACTCTTGGCATCTATTGGCGGTGCACAATCACCTTTATCATCTCTATGTGACATACGTGGAACACATTTGGTTTCAGCTGTTTTGGGTTAAAATAAGTACCTTGGTTACGTGGCGTGACGTAAATATGCAAAGTAAGTGACCACTGTATGTATATGATGTAACGTTACTTTAAATGTTAAGGCTTAACAATGTTGACTTGTGGTTTCACACTGATGCAATCTGTGCTTTCCTCTGTGAAAGGCTGGTTTTGTTTGACTGCTACACTTATGCGTACTTTCTTACTTTGTGCCAAAAACCCATCAAGCAGTGGTGAAGTGTGGCCTGCGGCAAGCTGCCATGCAATATCCAGGCTGCAGCAGTCACTCTGAGCTGCAGCTATGTGATACTGTGGCAAAGTGTTTAAGCTGTGAATTGCCGTCAGAGAATGCCAGCAGTCTATCAGTAAACGTGACATTTTGCCTGAAAGACATGGACCAAAAAAAAAATTGTCGCGAGTTGTACTTTGCTGCTGCTTTTTCGGCGTTACACTATAACACTCTCAGCATCAAGTATTGACTCTAGTATTAGTTGCACACCACATAAGTTGCTAAGTGCCCTTATTTGATGTCCAAGGGATGAGAACAGGGTTAAAGTCCTTCCTATTAAATAAAAACCTTTCAAATACTACTATGGAGCATAAGTACAGGAGTGAGGAGAAACAACACTGAAAAGAAACATCACCGAATTAGAAGCAAACTCCATGTTTGTTCTAGTGTCAGAGTTAATTTAAAAAATGTACAACTGAGCAGAGCCTTAATTTACAAGCAGCTGGCCTTGACTCTCTGTCCCGCCTCACACGTCAGTTTAAGAAAACTGTCCCACTATACAATACACAGCGCCACTATTATTGGTACATGACAAAATACATATAGTGTTGGGTCCTGCCGCAACAATAGAAACAGATTTGTTATATAGTTGCGAAAAAGTGGCCATCTCCCTGAGGACTTACATTTGTCCTCTTAAAATAAGTCAGGTGTCAGTTTAGTGAGAGAAATCCAACAGAAATCAGCTTGAAAATTGACCCAAATTTTTAAAATACTATTTTAAAGACTCTTTTTCTGAGATGGAGCATTTTTCGCAGAGCACAGAATACATGTAGATATTTGGGGGGGTAGAGGGGGACACAGGGAGTGCTTGTACCCTTATGAATCGGGGGACTCGGAGACTGAGTGATGGGGGGGGTTGGGTGAGGGGGCTCTGTAGGGCCTGAAAGAACACGGAAAAGAGTGAGACAACACACATAGACAACGTAGTCGTCTGCATACAGTGAACACCAGCCGCTGTTTCATATAAAAAAGCTGCTACTGACATGCTTCATTAAACAACATGCTGCAACACCTCTCAATCCTCAGATTCAGAGTTATGATGAGCACCTGAAACTCTGAATCAGAGCACCACAGCATGCGTACTACACCAAATTCTAGTAATTTAATTGCGCAGTTTCTCTCATCAGCAGGTATATAAAATGTGTTAGTGCTGGAGTGAAACATTCACAAGCATCATGCGCGAGGCCTTCCAATGAAAGCATGTTCATTTGAAGACATACAAGAGGTCAAGATTGCAAGCACATTGAATTCTAAAAATCTAATATGGTGCAATAATCACAACCTATTATCTCAGCACAGGACACAAGCATGGTTTGCTTGCAGATGCCATGGAAGTCTGTCAAACTTGAGCCCTATTTTTATGTTTTCAGACATGCTGACTTAGTAACATGCAGGGATAAATAAACTATATCTATGCTCTTTTTCTGATGGTATGGATAACATGCAGGTGCTTCCAGTGGCAAACTCAGGTTACCTTTGCCCGGCTCTACAGGGGGCTGAGTACGAACTTTAAGGAGAAGGAAAAAAAGAGATAGAGGGGGTATAAGGTGTGGAATGCAGTAGGACCTAATGCTTAAACTCATGTGATTCGCTAATATTTGTTAGGACACTGTGAGTCTGACCCTTGCACTCTTTTTTTAAATTTGCTTGAATTCCACTGAAATAAGAGTTTGACCTTTTTCTCCTGTTTTGCTTATAATTTGCAGTGGATGAAACTAAAATAACTCACTTGTGTCCATGACCGTGAAGGCCTCCTCAGTGATGACGGGGCCTGAGCCCTTGGTTGTCTTTGCACTCAAGTAAAACTTGTAGAGCATGCTGGAGTTTAGGTTGCCCAGGGTGATGGTGGTCTCATTGGGAGGGAAGTTCATGACCTTGACTGGTCCCAGTTCACTGGTGTTATTGACTACAGAGACAGAGTTACAGGAGGAATATGAGGAAATTGAAGGAAGCAAAGGTTAAAGTTAGGAATACACAGAGTGTTTTTTGCTTTGCGTAGATGATGCATAATACTGTGTTAGAGCTGAACTAAACAGTTTTAAGCTTCACATGCAACGCAGACATTCAATTTCTAAATCAACATTGGAATATGGCACAGCATTTTTTTCCCCATGTCTATTCATTTTGTTTAAACCTGGCATTTCTGCATAGTTGCAGATAAAAAGTAGGCTACACTTATATTAGTGTACTATTTCTAGACTTAAATTCTAGATTCCAGTGATGGCTGTGTAGGATTGTTTCTAATGCAAGTGATGCAAACATTTCAGATAACTTTGGAGAATTATAGAGTCAAAAAGTCGAAAAAGTCACAATCTGTATGTTTAGCCTTTCAAAAACATTTTCATTGTGATCAAAGAACTGTTTGCTCTCTGGCTGGCCGCAGAGGCACGTACCTGTACCGATAAAACTGTCAATATATCAATATAAGACTTTGTGTTCAACTCTATACTGTGCAGAACACAACAGAGTGTCAGGCAGCTGGTACCTGGTTGGTATTTCAGTGTGTATCCAGCAAGACGTCCATTGTTGTTGATTGGTGGGCCCCATTCCAGAGTGAGAGAGTCTAAACCAGGGTTTATGACATTCAGGAAAGAAGGAGGCCCTGGGACTGAAAACAAAAACAGAACCACAGTCAGAGTCTGCACATTGCATGGGATTATTCAAGTCTATATGCATGACGCTTTCAGTCTGCAGAACAACCATGTCAGGTAACGTCAGTAATACACACCTCCCTCAGGTGTTGCAAATTTCTCGCTCTGGCTAGGAGGTCCTTCTCCTTTGCTATTGAGGACCCTGATGGTGAGGTTGTAGAGGCTGTAAGGCTGGAGGCCTGGCAGGCGTCCCTCGCTACGATTCCCACTGAATGTCAGAACTTGTTCCTGTTGCTCGGTGTCCTCCTCTGTCTCATGCAAGCCACGCTCACGCCGGTAGTATACCTAGTAGAAACACCAGGAATTAATTTAGAAATTTGGCACGATTGAGTTTTCCTCAACATGCAGATGGGTTTATGATGAAAAAACTGGCTTGAGAGAGACCTCTCTATTGTACCACACAAAGCGCTTATTCATTTGCCTTGCTTAGAGCTTTATTTTGAAATTTCTGTTTTGCAGTGAAAACTTCCTGGGAGGCGGGTCAATATGTGTCTAAACCTCATTGGATAATTGATAAAGGGACAGCCGTTTTGTGGGGTGTATATATAGGCAGGGCTTTCACTCATTCTGTAAAAGACTGATGGAGGAAGGTGTGCTGAAATGTGGGGGTTAAATACAGAGAACATATGACATTACATTCATTTGTTAGTTTTGCTGGCTTATTGTTTCCATTTAGTGAATTTGTGCAAAAGTTGCAGCAAGGTTTAAAAAAAAAAAGCTTGTGTGTGTGAGACTTTTGCGACTCGAACGCTGAAATGACAGGCATAACAACACCCGAAGACATGCTGCAGAAAAAAACAAATTACCCTGTATCCCTGTAGTTTTCCTCTGACTGAGGGGAAAGAAACAGGCTCCCAATGCACTTCTGCAAGTGTGCTGTTGCGCACTATAATCTGCACACTGTCAGGGGCAGACAAAGGCACTGCAGAGAAATGTGAAAAAGAAGCAGTTAGTTGAGATCTAATATCAAGTCACCTAACTATCATCATTAAGTCATATGAAAAGACTTCTACCTAACGTGCTGCACAAATTTATGAGAAATGTTGCTACAAAGGATCAGAGTCAATGGTCAAAATGGCAAATGTTAAATTTAATAGCACACCTGGAAAATGACATGACAACTTATGTTGACTGAATATTCTTATAATCAAGAAATAATTTGGATTTTAAGTGGGGTGTACGATGGAGATGTCGGTCGGCATGCTCCCATTTTAGAGATCCAGGCAGGAGCACTGCCGCAGAAACAATGTAATACACTGCTGTGGACTGGGAAGCAGAAAAATATGTTTTATAAAAAAAACCATCAACATCAGTTTAAGTGTACCCTATATTTAGAATATTTTTACCCCTTTACCTTACCATCAGACAGCCTTATCTAATGGGGAAAGTCGTTGAACTCTTTTGACATAAACAGTATTTTTACCTCACAGAGCATGGGAGTTGCTGTTGTAAGCCACAGTCAGTTTGTTTGTCTTACTGTGTGACTTACGTGAATCCAAACTAACCCTTTGCAAAACCAAAGTCACAGAATAACACAAACTAACCAGTATGGTTAACAATGTATTGGCTGCAAGTACAATCCCACTTTTAAAAATGTAAACTACCACTTCCATGTTGACTCTAGTAACTTTCTGTGATTGCTAAGTGTTGCTAGTACAACTGATCCCACAGCGAATCAGCACTTTGGTCTGCAGCTCTTGCAGCTTTTAGTGCATTATTTTGCCAGATTTGTTGAATCCCAGCAAAGCATATCAACATATTTTGAAGAACTGAACTTAGGGCATTTTGAACCACGGTGACTAAATAATCCTTTAAATATTAAGTATAAATGGTTCACTCACAGTCTTCTCCAGAGTATCCCATCACTGCTTCAGGCTCTGGCCCGTTGCCATAATCATTTAAAGCTTGAACCTTGATCTCGTAGGGCACGTAGGTTGGAGTTCCAGACACAATAAACTGGGAGACATTGGCCACAGTCTTTGAGGACCAGTCCTCATCTACGTCCTTTTGTCTCCACTGAACTTTGTACTCCAGACCGGGTCCATTAGCCTGAAATCCTGTCAGTGGCTGCACAGAAAATGTTTTGTCAGTGAAAAATAGCACACTGAAATATTACCTTGAGTTCAGTGAAATATTTAACAAGCTTTTACTCACATGCAGCTCACAATCATATATCTAAAAGGATAGCTTACTGTCCAGGAGATGACTAGATTGCCAGGCATTGTCCCTGCTCCCTGAACATTAGATGGATTTTCATCAGGAGCTAGGAAAGAAAAAAAAGTTATGTGAATGTTTCTCAATATTTTAAATATTGATTTTTTTTTTCTTAATGGAGGGTGACCATGTTTATCACCTGCAGGGTTGGTCCTGTATTGGCTTGAGGCTTGGCTTGGCTCACTGTAGCCGACGTGATTCAGAGCCAGGACTCTGAATGAGTAGTAGACGTATGGAGAAAGATTTAACCGCACTGTGGTGCTAGTACCGGCAGCTTCGGTCAGGTTGATCCAGATTCCTGGCTGGTGGAGCAGATCTTCGTATTGGATCAAAAACTCTGGGGAAGATTTTTTAAAAAGATGGAAGTTTAAACACTGCCTCAAAGAAACAAGACAAAAAATGTTTTTCAAGCCATTCTGTGTATATTTAGCCACGGTGGCTCATTGCTGTCATTCCAGCTACAAAGGTTCAGTTATGTTTATTCACTAAAAAATACAGTTGCTGCTAAAGTTATCCAAACTTCCTGCACAACAGAGAATTCTGACTTTTTAAACGTGGATTATTTTTGTATTCATTTTTTTGTCCATGACTATGTTTACATTCACAAGATATTCCAGCTTTTGCCCTTGTTCTGAGAAAAAAGCTGTTTTACATGGCTGAAAATGAAAATTCATATATTATTCCTGTTTACATGACCCATATTTATCAGGTAACCAATTTCAAGTTGGGGAAAGTGTATTGTAGTTTGAACTTTTCATACTCTGTGTGGGACTGTTGTGTTCGTCTCCAGGGATCCAGGTGAGCTGAACGCTCCTCTCTGTCTGGTCTGTCAGTTCCAGGTCAGTCGGAGGGTCGGGTTTCTCTGAAAACACAAAGCCCAGGACCACAGAAAAATGAAACTCTTTATTTAATTGCAGCAAGTCCTTTCGACCATATGGACTAAAAATTAAACACTGAAACAGTTCTACAGTAAATGAGTTGCAGGACAATTTACTTAGAATACTGTAGCTGAAGTTTGGCTTTTGAAGTCAAAAACTTTGTATTTAAACAGATGTTTCTTTTTCTGATAAATGCCTGTGGAATTAAAGTAAACTAAAAGAGTTGAACTGTGGACAAATATATCACTGTTATTCATGTTATTTTTATTAACACACTGGAAGGGAAAGAAGTAAATAAATTTGGGGGGAAAACATTTTTGAATTTTTTTATTTAAAAATGCAGCATTTTGTGAGATTAAGCAGACCATGCACACACAGACAGGTGCTGTCACCCCTGGTTGATTTGACCTCTGCAATCAGTCACACTCTCAGCTGGCCCACAAACACCTGAGCAGGGCTCTAATCAGGCAGGAGAAGTGAAAACACCTGTGTGGGTCAAAAATGAGTGTGCAGAGGCTGTTTTTCCACAATGGTAAAAAAAAAAAAAAAAAACACTTCAAATTCTAAGATGCATACCCTATATAAAACAAGACTGAATGACAATCAAAGGTACTACATAGAATAAATAAAATAAATAACAACCAAAAAAGAAAAAAGGTTATACAAACAAAGTTGATGTTTGGGTGAAGACAATAAAATAAAACAAATTTTTAAACACATACCCTTCATAAAAAAAAGACTGAATAAATATCAAATCGTACAATATGAAATTTAAAAAAGCACTGAAAACAACGTAACTAAAAAAACATTAAGGTGAAATGGAGAGTTTTACAAACAGAACTTGATGGTTGGGTGCAGACAATGAAAGCTACAAAATCCTAATCTGTGAATATTGTTTACCGTAGACAATAGCTGGCGTAGGAGTAGCCTCTGAGACAGCGAGAAGCAAGAGTTAAGTACAAGAAAAGATTAGATGTTAGTGGCAGATATTAGAAACTGCAGAAAAGCAGGGAAAATGCTGTGGTAAGTTTGGTCCAATAATGATACACAAAAAAAATTGGCACAAAAGGGACCAACAGTTTAGGGGATGTAAAAATTGGGTTATTTCTACATTCACGATCCCTGAGCTCTGTTTAGTGTCAAAAACCCTTAAAGAACATACCTACGACAGTCAGCATAGCACTGGCTGAGTCCTTGTCCAGGGTGGTGTTCATGATGCAGGTGTAGGTGCCCTCATCTCCATCTGTCACGTCTTTGACGGTCAGACTATCCAAGTCCGTGTCCACAACAAACCTGATAATAGCGTATTGCAGAGATGTGTGACTTTGGTGTTTTTAAGCATAAAGTCTGATTCACCAAAGTCACAAAATAACTCAAACTACCAATCGAGGCAGTGGTAGACCATTAACGTACTTGCTCAGTGAGGCACAATTACTATTTTTCTGAAGGTAGAGCGCATAAAGCTTTTACTTTCAGATCAGCTTCCCTTTGGTTAGGGCTGTTTGGGAAGTAATGATCATACAACTAAAAGAATTAGAATTAGAAATTACTGCACGAGTTGTGTGAGAGTTTTAAAACTGATTTTTGAAACAGTTTTGCTGATAAAGCCCTATGACTGCAGTTTGTCAAGAATTTTCTCCATTTTTGGATTCTTCGTTCACCGTGGAGGCATGCAAGAAAAACTGATTTTTCTTCATGAATTGACGTGAAGTATTCCTTTAAAATGAAAAAAAATCATCTCTTATGTTTCTTAAGGTCTTTGTACCTCTCATCATCAGGCAGTTCTCCATTGTCTTTGAGCCAGGTCATGACGGGAACGAGGGATGGGTCATGTTTGACTTTACATTCAAACACAGCACTCATTCCTCTCTGCACCACCTTGTACTCAGGCTGTTTCAGGATACGAGTCGGCTCTGAAAGATTGAGAAAATACAGAGTTTATACAAACAAATAGTACAGCTTGATGGTCACATGACCTTGTTTATGAGCTATAATAATTTACAGGCTAAGAGTTGAACCACCAATCCCTATATCTGACCTTTAACCTCCAGGTAGACATGATTCTCCTTGATTCCAAGGTTGTTGGTGGCAATGCAGGTGTACTTTCCACTGTTTAGTGGCTGGGCCACATGGATCTCCAATGTACCATTCTCATGGATCACATAAGGGTCACCACTTTTAATGCTAGTCTGACTATCTTTAAACCTGCACAGAAACAACAAACAACATTAAGTTTAAGTATACAATGGTGCTGAGCAGCACAATTGGTGTGAAAGTAGTAAAAAAAACAACAAGACTCTGAATCTCAGTGGCGTTACCCATTTTAATAGTTTACAGTTTTGAAATAGTTTCTTTGCACATTCTCGTTGAAATGGTCTTCACCATATCTTACCATGTGATGGTTGGTATCGGTGAGCCAAAGGAGGCACAGTGAAGTAATGCAGGGTTGTTGGTGATGACCTGGTACACGCGGTTAGGTGGAGTGAGCACCCTTGGTGGCTCAGCTATGGGAAGAAGCACAACATGATCTAATTCAGCACTAACTATATCTTCATTGACCTCCATCATGCACAGGCCTCTATATCGAAACTTTAAGATCAGCTTTTGTATATATTTTGAGCTAAACAGATAGTTTAACTCACCGAGAACGTTGACAAAGGCGTTGGCCAAAAGGTAACCAAATTCATTGGATGCATTACACTGGTAGACAGCACTGGACCCTGATTGCACATTGCTGAGAATCACAGTGTCATCCTCCACTTTCCGACTGTGGTCCTCAGGTACATCTATAACAAGATGAGAGATGAGAGAGATGGGGTATTTAAAACCATGAAAAAATATTTTTTCCAGCCCAAGTTCTTCAACTGCACCATTAAAGTTGTGAATGTAAAAGCAAAACATTACAATTAATGTGCATCAAATGAAACTATATACAATACTGTGTAGTGAAAAAACTGCAACTGGAAGTTCAATTCCCACTACAACTCATTTGCTTTGTATATAAATGATTATATATGTAGTATAATATCTCAAGCATGGTCCCATGTTACTCACTCTCTATGGGGACGCCATTGACAAACCAAGAAATTTTAGGTTTGGGATCTCCATTGACTCGACAAGTCAGGATGCCAGTCTCATTAGGGGCAAGGATCAGGTTCCTGGGAGCGCTGACCCAGAAAGGAGAAGCTGTGGATGACAGAGCAATAGTTTTGAGAGAGACAGACAAAATGCTAAGCCCTTTGTTACATGATGTTGCTACATGATATGGTACTTTACAGATGCAGAAATAATTGCATCAATGTAAATTTAAGATTAAAATTAGTATTTTTTTCCACCAAAGATCGTGCCTAATGATAGACAGAGTTGCTTAGTAAAAGCAAGGCTTATGAAGAATAAATCTGAACAACTTTTCATAATTCTGTAGCCATTACATTGTGCTTACTTCATAATTATGGAATTTAAAGCAAAAAAAAATTCTATTTTCACTTTAAAACTGACAAAAAAAATTGAATCTTAAAACAGAATCTAATGACTGTAAAGTGTTGCCAATCAACACTTAGCTCTATCATCTTTCAGTACATTTTGTTTTGCCATTTTTGTTAAATTCAAACGCAGTTGATAAACCAAAAGTCTCTACACAAATCCTGGTTCTCCGACCTAAACCCCTTTACTATAAATTCCAAAAGTACAAAAGAAACCTTAAAATCAAATTCTAACACGGAAAATACACCAAGCACTGACGTGTAGCCTGCAGCAAGCCGCCGTGTGAATCAACCGGGGACGCTCTGAGCTGTGGCCTGTAAGGTGCAGCCGAATCAAGTATTGGGGATAGTTTACCTTTTTAGTAGCCAGTTGAGGCCAAAAAGTAAGCAACCAAACAGTAAACTGAGTCATGTGACTCCTGTGATATGCTGACATGTTACAAAAAATAACTTCTGCCTGAAACACATTAACACACCTCCTGGCCACAGAAAAAAATTATGGCAGTGAGCCACCCTTCACTGATTGAAACAAGAAAAAAAATTTGTTAACCTGCTTACCCTTGACGGTGACCTTGATAATGTGGTGTACAGTCCCCAAGTTATTTGTGGCTGTACAGCGGTAATCCCCACCATCAGCTTCTGTCACATCCAAAACCTTGAGTGTTTTCTTGAAGTTATTAAAGGACATCCTGCTGTTCGGCAGCTCTCCGCCATCCTTCTGCCAGGAGATCTCTGGAGTGGGCCTGTCATAAAAGCAATTACTACATTTTGTTTCTGCATACTTTTAATAATAGACTGACAGTTTTTTTTTTATCAAATAACATTTATAAAGCACAGTTACATTTAAGTTGTAAGTTGGCATCTGCTGTAACTTACAACTTAAATGTAACTGTGCTTTATAAATGTTATTTGATAAAAAAAAACTGTCAGTCTATTATTAAAAGTATGCAGAAACAAAATGTAGTAATTGCTTTTATGACAGGCCCACTCCAGAGATCTCCTGGCAGAAGGATGGCGGAGAGCTGCCGAACAGCAGGATGTCCTTTAATAACTTCAAGAAAACACTCAAGGTTTTGGATGTGACAGAAGCTGATGGTGGGGATTACCGCTGTACAGCCACAAATAACTTGGGGACTGTACACCACATTATCAAGGTCACCGTCAAGGGTAAGCAGGTTAACAAATTTTTTTTCTTGTTTCAATCAGTGAAGGGTGGCTCACTGCCATAATTTTTTTCTGTGGCCAGGAGGTGTGTTAATGTGTTTCAGGCAGAAGTTATTTTTTGTAACATGTCAGCATATCACAGGAGTCACATGACTCAGTTTACTGTTTGGTTGCTTACTTTTTGGCCTCAACTGGCTACTAAAAAGGTAAACTATCCCCAATACTTGATTCGGCTGCACCTTACAGGCCACAGCTCAGAGCGTCCCCGGTTGATTCACACGGCGGCTTGCTGCAGGCTACACGTCAGTGCTTGGTGTATTTTCCGTGTTAGAATTTGATTTTAAGGTTTCTTTTGTACTTTTGGAATTTATAGTAAAGGGGTTTAGGTCGGAGAACCAGGATTTGTGTAGAGACTTTTGGTTTATCAACTGCGTTTGAATTTAACAAAAATGGCAAAACAAAATGTACTGAAAGATGATAGAGCTAAGTGTTGATTGGCAACACTTTACAGTCATTAGATTCTGTTTTAAGATTCAATTTTTTTTGTCAGTTTTAAAGTGAAAATAGAATTTTTTTTTGCTTTAAATTCCATAATTATGAAGTAAGCACAATGTAATGGCTACAGAATTATGAAAAGTTGTTCAGATTTATTCTTCATAAGCCTTGCTTTTACTAAGCAACTCTGTCTATCATTAGGCACGATCTTTGGTGGAAAAAAATACTAATTTTAATCTTAAATTTACATTGATGCAATTATTTCTGCATCTGTAAAGTACCATATCATGTAGCAACATCATGTAACAAAGGGCTTAGCATTTTGTCTGTCTCTCTCAAAACTATTGCTCTGTCATCCACAGCTTCTCCTTTCTGGGTCAGCGCTCCCAGGAACCTGATCCTTGCCCCTAATGAGACTGGCATCCTGACTTGTCGAGTCAATGGAGATCCCAAACCTAAAATTTCTTGGTTTGTCAATGGCGTCCCCATAGAGAGTGAGTAACATGGGACCATGCTTGAGATATTATACTACATATATAATCATTTATATACAAAGCAAATGAGTTGTAGTGGGAATTGAACTTCCAGTTGCAGTTTTTTCACTACACAGTATTGTATATAGTTTCATTTGATGCACATTAATTGTAATGTTTTGCTTTTACATTCACAACTTTAATGGTGCAGTTGAAGAACTTGGGCTGGAAAAAATATTTTTTCATGGTTTTAAATACCCCATCTCTCTCATCTCTCATCTTGTTATAGATGTACCTGAGGACCACAGTCGGAAAGTGGAGGATGACACTGTGATTCTCAGCAATGTGCAATCAGGGTCCAGTGCTGTCTACCAGTGTAATGCATCCAATGAATTTGGTTACCTTTTGGCCAACGCCTTTGTCAACGTTCTCGGTGAGTTAAACTATCTGTTTAGCTCAAAATATATACAAAAGCTGATCTTAAAGTTTCGATATAGAGGCCTGTGCATGATGGAGGTCAATGAAGATATAGTTAGTGCTGAATTAGATCATGTTGTGCTTCTTCCCATAGCTGAGCCACCAAGGGTGCTCACTCCACCTAACCGCGTGTACCAGGTCATCACCAACAACCCTGCATTACTTCACTGTGCCTCCTTTGGCTCACCGATACCAACCATCACATGGTAAGATATGGTGAAGACCATTTCAACGAGAATGTGCAAAGAAACTATTTCAAAGCTGTAAACTATTAAAATGGGTAACGCCACTGAGATTCAGAGTCTTGTTGTTTTTTTTACTACTTTCACACCAATTGTGCTGCTCAGCACCATTGTATACTTAAACTTAATGTTGTTTGTTGTTTCTGTGCAGGTTTAAAGATAGTCAGACTAGCATTAAAAGTGGTGACCCTTATGTGATCCATGAGAATGGTACATTGGAGATCCATGTGGCCCAGCCACTAAACAGTGGAAAGTACACCTGCATTGCCACCAACAACCTTGGAATCAAGGAGAATCATGTCTACCTGGAGGTTAAAGGTCAGATATAGGGATTGGTGGTTCAACTCTTAGCCTGTAAATTATTATAGCTCATAAACAAGGTCATGTGACCATCAAGCTGTACTATTTGTTTGTATAAACTCTGTATTTTCTCAATCTTTCAGAGCCGACTCGTATCCTGAAACAGCCTGAGTACAAGGTGGTGCAGAGAGGAATGAGTGCTGTGTTTGAATGTAAAGTCAAACATGACCCATCCCTCGTTCCCGTCATGACCTGGCTCAAAGACAATGGAGAACTGCCTGATGATGAGAGGTACAAAGACCTTAAGAAACATAAGAGATGATTTTTTTTCATTTTAAAGGAATACTTCACGTCAATTCATGAAGAAAAATCAGTTTTTCTTGCATGCCTCCACGGTGAACGAAGAATCCAAAAATGGAGAAAATTCTTGACAAACTGCAGTCATAGGGCTTTATCAGCAAAACTGTTTCAAAAATCAGTTTTAAAACTCTCACACAACTCGTGCAGTAATTTCTAATTCTAATTCTTTTAGTTGTATGATCATTACTTCCCAAACAGCCCTAACCAAAGGGAAGCTGATCTGAAAGTAAAAGCTTTATGCGCTCTACCTTCAGAAAAATAGTAATTGTGCCTCACTGAGCAAGTACGTTAATGGTCTACCACTGCCTCGATTGGTAGTTTGAGTTATTTTGTGACTTTGGTGAATCAGACTTTATGCTTAAAAACACCAAAGTCACACATCTCTGCAATACGCTATTATCAGGTTTGTTGTGGACACGGACTTGGATAGTCTGACCGTCAAAGACGTGACAGATGGAGATGAGGGCACCTACACCTGCATCATGAACACCACCCTGGACAAGGACTCAGCCAGTGCTATGCTGACTGTCGTAGGTATGTTCTTTAAGGGTTTTTGACACTAAACAGAGCTCAGGGATCGTGAATGTAGAAATAACCCAATTTTTACATCCCCTAAACTGTTGGTCCCTTTTGTGCCAATTTTTTTTGTGTATCATTATTGGACCAAACTTACCACAGCATTTTCCCTGCTTTTCTGCAGTTTCTAATATCTGCCACTAACATCTAATCTTTTCTTGTACTTAACTCTTGCTTCTCGCTGTCTCAGAGGCTACTCCTACGCCAGCTATTGTCTACGGTAAACAATATTCACAGATTAGGATTTTGTAGCTTTCATTGTCTGCACCCAACCATCAAGTTCTGTTTGTAAAACTCTCCATTTCACCTTAATGTTTTTTTAGTTACGTTGTTTTCAGTGCTTTTTTAAATTTCATATTGTACGATTTGATATTTATTCAGTCTTTTTTTTATGAAGGGTATGTGTTTAAAAATTTGTTTTATTTTATTGTCTTCACCCAAACATCAACTTTGTTTGTATAACCTTTTTTCTTTTTTGGTTGTTATTTATTTTATTTATTCTATGTAGTACCTTTGATTGTCATTCAGTCTTGTTTTATATAGGGTATGCATCTTAGAATTTGAAGTGTTTTTTTTTTTTTTTTTTACCATTGTGGAAAAACAGCCTCTGCACACTCATTTTTGACCCACACAGGTGTTTTCACTTCTCCTGCCTGATTAGAGCCCTGCTCAGGTGTTTGTGGGCCAGCTGAGAGTGTGACTGATTGCAGAGGTCAAATCAACCAGGGGTGACAGCACCTGTCTGTGTGTGCATGGTCTGCTTAATCTCACAAAATGCTGCATTTTTAAATAAAAAAATTCAAAAATGTTTTCCCCCCAAATTTATTTACTTCTTTCCCTTCCAGTGTGTTAATAAAAATAACATGAATAACAGTGATATATTTGTCCACAGTTCAACTCTTTTAGTTTACTTTAATTCCACAGGCATTTATCAGAAAAAGAAACATCTGTTTAAATACAAAGTTTTTGACTTCAAAAGCCAAACTTCAGCTACAGTATTCTAAGTAAATTGTCCTGCAACTCATTTACTGTAGAACTGTTTCAGTGTTTAATTTTTAGTCCATATGGTCGAAAGGACTTGCTGCAATTAAATAAAGAGTTTCATTTTTCTGTGGTCCTGGGCTTTGTGTTTTCAGAGAAACCCGACCCTCCGACTGACCTGGAACTGACAGACCAGACAGAGAGGAGCGTTCAGCTCACCTGGATCCCTGGAGACGAACACAACAGTCCCACACAGAGTATGAAAAGTTCAAACTACAATACACTTTCCCCAACTTGAAATTGGTTACCTGATAAATATGGGTCATGTAAACAGGAATAATATATGAATTTTCATTTTCAGCCATGTAAAACAGCTTTTTTCTCAGAACAAGGGCAAAAGCTGGAATATCTTGTGAATGTAAACATAGTCATGGACAAAAAAATGAATACAAAAATAATCCACGTTTAAAAAGTCAGAATTCTCTGTTGTGCAGGAAGTTTGGATAACTTTAGCAGCAACTGTATTTTTTAGTGAATAAACATAACTGAACCTTTGTAGCTGGAATGACAGCAATGAGCCACCGTGGCTAAATATACACAGAATGGCTTGAAAAACATTTTTTGTCTTGTTTCTTTGAGGCAGTGTTTAAACTTCCATCTTTTTAAAAAATCTTCCCCAGAGTTTTTGATCCAATACGAAGATCTGCTCCACCAGCCAGGAATCTGGATCAACCTGACCGAAGCTGCCGGTACTAGCACCACAGTGCGGTTAAATCTTTCTCCATACGTCTACTACTCATTCAGAGTCCTGGCTCTGAATCACGTCGGCTACAGTGAGCCAAGCCAAGCCTCAAGCCAATACAGGACCAACCCTGCAGGTGATAAACATGGTCACCCTCCATTAAGAAAAAAAAAATCAATATTTAAAATATTGAGAAACATTCACATAACTTTTTTTTCTTTCCTAGCTCCTGATGAAAATCCATCTAATGTTCAGGGAGCAGGGACAATGCCTGGCAATCTAGTCATCTCCTGGACAGTAAGCTATCCTTTTAGATATATGATTGTGAGCTGCATGTGAGTAAAAGCTTGTTAAATATTTCACTGAACTCAAGGTAATATTTCAGTGTGCTATTTTTCACTGACAAAATATTTTCTGTGCAGCCACTGACAGGATTTCAGGCTAATGGACCCGGTCTGGAGTACAAAGTTCAGTGGAGACAAAAGGACGTAGATGAGGACTGGTCCTCAAAGACTGTGGCCAATGTTTCCCAGTTTATTGTGTCTGGAACTCCGACCTACGTGCCCTATGAGATCAAGGTTCAAGCTTTAAATGATTATGGCAACGGGCCAGAGCCTGAAGCAGTGATGGGATACTCTGGAGAAGACTGTGAGTGAACCATTTATACTTAATATTTAAAGGATTATTTAGTCACCGTGGTTCAAAATGCCCTAAGTTCAGTTCTTCAAAATATGTTGATATGCTTTGCTGGGATTCAACAAATCTGGCAAAATAATGCACTAAAAGCTGCAAGAGCTGCAGACCAAAGTGCTGATTCGCTGTGGGATCAGTTGTACTAGCAACACTTAGCAATCACAGAAAGTTACTAGAGTCAACATGGAGTCAAAAGTGGGATTGTACTTGCAGCCAATACATTGTTAACCATACTGGTTAGTTTGTGTTATTCTGTGACTTTGGTTTTGCAAAGGGTTAGTTTGGATTCACGTAAGTCACACAGTAAGACAAACAAACTGACTGTGGCTTACAACAGCAACTCCCATGCTCTGTGAGGTAAAAATACTGTTTATGTCAAAAGAGTTCAACGACTTTCCCCATTAGATAAGGCTGTCTGATGGTAAGGTAAAGGGGTAAAAATATTCTAAATATAGGGTACACTTAAACTGATGTTGATGTTTTTTTTTATAAAACATATTTTTCTACTTCCCAGACCACAGCAGTGTATTACATTGTTTCTGCGGCAGTGCTCCTGCCTGGATCTCTAAAATGGGAGCATGCCGACCGACATCTCCATTGTAAACCCCACTTAAAATCCAAATTATTTCTTGATTATAAGAATATTCAGTCAACATAAGTTGTCATGTCATTTTCCAGGTGTGCTATTAAATTTAACATTTGCCATTTTGACCATTGACTCTGATCCTTTGTGGCAACATTTCTCATAAATTTGTGCAGCACGTTAGGTAGAAGTCTTTTCATATGACTTAACGATGATAGGTGACTTGATATTAGATCTCAACTAACTGCTTCTTTTTCACATTTCTCTGCAGTGCCTTTGTCTGCCCCTGACAGTGTGCAGATTATAGTGCGCAACAGCACACTTGCAGAAGTGCATTGGGAGCCTGTTTCTTTCCCCTCAGTCAGAGGAAAACTACAGGGATACAGGGTAATTTGTTTTTTTCTGCAGCATGTCTTCGGGTGTTGTTATGCTTGTCATTTCAGCGTTCGAGTCGCAAAAGTCTCACACACACAAGCTTTTTTTTTTTTAAACCTTGCTGCAACTTTTGCACAAATTCACTAAATGGAAACAATAAGCCAGCAAAACTAACAAATGAATGTAATGTCATATGTTCTCTGTATTTAACCCCCACATTTCAGCACACCTTCCTCCATCAGTCTTTTACAGAATGAGTGAAAGCCCTGCCTATATATACACCCCACAAAACGGCTGTCCCTTTATCAATTATCCAATGAGGTTTAGACACATATTGACCCGCCTCCCAGGAAGTTTTCACTGCAAAACAGAAATTTCAAAATAAAGCTCTAAGCAAGGCAAATGAATAAGCGCTTTGTGTGGTACAATAGAGAGGTCTCTCTCAAGCCAGTTTTTTCATCATAAACCCATCTGCATGTTGAGGAAAACTCAATCGTGCCAAATTTCTAAATTAATTCCTGGTGTTTCTACTAGGTATACTACCGGCGTGAGCGTGGCTTGCATGAGACAGAGGAGGACACCGAGCAACAGGAACAAGTTCTGACATTCAGTGGGAATCGTAGCGAGGGACGCCTGCCAGGCCTCCAGCCTTACAGCCTCTACAACCTCACCATCAGGGTCCTCAATAGCAAAGGAGAAGGTCCTCCTAGCCAGAGCGAGAAATTTGCAACACCCGAGGGAGGTGTGTATTACTGACGTTACCAGACATGGTTGTTCTGCAGACTGAAAGCGTCATGCATATAGACTTGAATAATCCCATGCAATGTGCAGACTCTGACTGTGGTTCTGTTTTTGTTTTCAGTCCCAGGGCCTCCTTCTTTCCTGAATGTCATAAACCCTGGTTTAGACTCTCTCACTCTGGAATGGGGCCCACCAATCAACAACAATGGACGTCTTGCTGGATACACACTGAAATACCAACCAGGTACCAGCTGCCTGACACTCTGTTGTGTTCTGCACAGTATAGAGTTGAACACAAAGTCTTATATTGATATATTGACAGTTTTATCGGTACAGGTACGTGCCTCTGCGGCCAGCCAGAGAGCAAACAGTTCTTTGATCACAATGAAAATGTTTTTGAAAGGCTAAACATACAGATTGTGACTTTTTCGACTTTTTGACTCTATAATTCTCCAAAGTTATCTGAAATGTTTGCATCACTTGCATTAGAAACAATCCTACACAGCCATCACTGGAATCTAGAATTTAAGTCTAGAAATAGTACACTAATATAAGTGTAGCCTACTTTTTATCTGCAACTATGCAGAAATGCCAGGTTTAAACAAAATGAATAGACATGGGGAAAAAAATGCTGTGCCATATTCCAATGTTGATTTAGAAATTGAATGTCTGCGTTGCATGTGAAGCTTAAAACTGTTTAGTTCAGCTCTAACACAGTATTATGCATCATCTACGCAAAGCAAAAAACACTCTGTGTATTCCTAACTTTAACCTTTGCTTCCTTCAATTTCCTCATATTCCTCCTGTAACTCTGTCTCTGTAGTCAATAACACCAGTGAACTGGGACCAGTCAAGGTCATGAACTTCCCTCCCAATGAGACCACCATCACCCTGGGCAACCTAAACTCCAGCATGCTCTACAAGTTTTACTTGAGTGCAAAGACAACCAAGGGCTCAGGCCCCGTCATCACTGAGGAGGCCTTCACGGTCATGGACACAAGTGAGTTATTTTAGTTTCATCCACTGCAAATTATAAGCAAAACAGGAGAAAAAGGTCAAACTCTTATTTCAGTGGAATTCAAGCAAATTTAAAAAAAGAGTGCAAGGGTCAGACTCACAGTGTCCTAACAAATATTAGCGAATCACATGAGTTTAAGCATTAGGTCCTACTGCATTCCACACCTTATACCCCCTCTATCTCTTTTTTTCCTTCTCCTTAAAGTTCGTACTCAGCCCCCTGTAGAGCCGGGCAAAGGTAACCTGAGTTTGCCACTGGAAGCACCTGCATGTTATCCATACCATCAGAAAAAGAGCATAGATATAGTTTATTTATCCCTGCATGTTACTAAGTCAGCATGTCTGAAAACATAAAAATAGGGCTCAAGTTTGACAGACTTCCATGGCATCTGCAAGCAAACCATGCTTGTGTCCTGTGCTGAGATAATAGGTTGTGATTATTGCACCATATTAGATTTTTAGAATTCAATGTGCTTGCAATCTTGACCTCTTGTATGTCTTCAAATGAACATGCTTTCATTGGAAGGCCTCGCGCATGATGCTTGTGAATGTTTCACTCCAGCACTAACACATTTTATATACCTGCTGATGAGAGAAACTGCGCAATTAAATTACTAGAATTTGGTGTAGTACGCATGCTGTGGTGCTCTGATTCAGAGTTTCAGGTGCTCATCATAACTCTGAATCTGAGGATTGAGAGGTGTTGCAGCATGTTGTTTAATGAAGCATGTCAGTAGCAGCTTTTTTATATGAAACAGCGGCTGGTGTTCACTGTATGCAGACGACTACGTTGTCTATGTGTGTTGTCTCACTCTTTTCCGTGTTCTTTCAGGCCCTACAGAGCCCCCTCACCCAACCCCCCCCATCACTCAGTCTCCGAGTCCCCCGATTCATAAGGGTACAAGCACTCCCTGTGTCCCCCTCTACCCCCCCAAATATCTACATGTATTCTGTGCTCTGCGAAAAATGCTCCATCTCAGAAAAAGAGTCTTTAAAATAGTATTTTAAAAATTTGGGTCAATTTTCAAGCTGATTTCTGTTGGATTTCTCTCACTAAACTGACACCTGACTTATTTTAAGAGGACAAATGTAAGTCCTCAGGGAGATGGCCACTTTTTCGCAACTATATAACAAATCTGTTTCTATTGTTGCGGCAGGACCCAACACTATATGTATTTTGTCATGTACCAATAATAGTGGCGCTGTGTATTGTATAGTGGGACAGTTTTCTTAAACTGACGTGTGAGGCGGGACAGAGAGTCAACGGCCAGCTGCTTGTAAATTAAGGCTCTGCTCAGTTGTACATTTTTTAAATTAACTCTGACACTAGAACAAACATGGAGTTTCCTTCTAATTCGGTGATGTTTCTTTTCAGTGTTGTTTCTCCTCACTCCTGTACTTATGCTCCATAGTAGTATTCGAAAGGTTTTTATTTAATAGGAGGGACTTTAACCCTGTTCTCATCCCCTGGACGTCAAATAAGGGCACTTAGCAACTTATGTGGTGTGCAACTAATACTAGAGTCAATACTTGATGCTGAGAGTGTCATAGTGTAACGCCGAAAAAGCAGCAGCAAAGTACAGCTCGCGACAATTTTTTTTTTGGTCCATGTCTTTCAGGCAAAATGTCACGTTTACTGATAGACTGCTGGCATTCTCTGACGGCAATTCACAGCTTAAACACTTTGCCACAGTATCACATAGCTGCAGCTCAGAGTGACTGCTGCAGCTTGGATATTGCATGGCAGCTTGCCGCAGGCCACACTTCACCACTGCTTGATGGGTTTTTGGCACAAAGTAAGAAAGTACGCATAAGTGTAGCAGTCAAACAAAACCAGCCTTTCACAGAGGAAAGCACAGATTGCATCAGTGTGAAACCACAAGTCAACATTGTTAAGCCTTAACATTTAAAGTAACGTTACATCACTTACATACAGTGGTCACTTACTTTGCATATTTACGTCACGCCACGTAACCAAGGTACTTATTTTAACCCAAAACAGCTGAAACCAAATGTGTTCCACGTATGTCACATAGAGATGATAAAGGGTGATTGTGCACCGCCAATAGATGCCAAGAGTTTTTGAAAACCCGGGAATGTGAACATGTTGGGACTTTGTAAAACTGGTCCAGGAATTAAAGGAATTAAAGCTCTTATTTTGTTTTTCTCTCTTGTGTGCTAAGCGCCACCTGTCGGCCCTGCGTTTGGCACAGTTAACACATCTGTATCGGAGGACGGTGCAGTGATCAGTTGGGATTACTTTGGACACCATAAGAATGTATATGTGGAGTATATTGTAGAAAACAGTAAGGCTTTGCTTTGTATTTGCAGTCATCTCGAAACATGAGTGCATGCATTGATTGGCAGTTAATAAGTTGATCTAGAAACCATCAAAACTGATGTTCAAATATTCAAATAATTCCTCCCAAATGCTCCCTGAATCTAATCCTTCTCCATCCGCTACACCGATTCCAGGTAAAGAGGACTGGAAAAAGGAGTTGGTAAATGGTTCACACTGGCATATGATTAAAGGTCTAAAGCCGGGGACGTCCTATAAGGTCCGTGTGGTAGCTAGAGACCCGGCTGACCCGACTGTCCACAGCACAGATGAAGTGTTGATTGCAGTGCCAGGTGAGGCGGCATGCCTCAGGATAGATGTTTGTAATTTGTGTCTCATTTTTGCCATCCCCTTTCTGTTCCAGCACTGTGTCATTATCAGACATGCAT
>NC_056478.1:17719553-17934759 GCF_008729295.1 Plectropomus leopardus
ACTAACAAGTTAGTGATGTCACTGTGGCTATATCTATTATTTATACAGTCGACGGTAAATGAATTGTGGTAAACGTTCCTCCATCCAACTAGTGTCTAGATTTCCCTGCTCCCCTCACAGCGAAACTCTGCAGGTTGACATGTTTTGCTTTCTCGGCTGTTGCTCAAACTACTTGCTATACTTTCGTATGTTTGTATTGCCTGCTACCACAGACATGGAGTATACCCCCCCCCCCAAAACTCATATCAAACTTCCATCAAACGGTCAAACTAATCAGCACTGATCAAATTTAAACCTAACTGCAATACAAATAGTAAGTAACCAGCTGGCTGCCATTGCATCAAACGAATGAGTAAACATTACATCGCCTACCAGCGGGAATGCATTTGCATTTTTCTACTGCATAGACAGCCCAGTTTAACGAAAAGACCATATTCCAGTGGTGAAACACTTCTTTAAATAGTGTATAGAGTATTGGCTGTGAAAAGTATTTAGGTTCAACTGAGTTTAAGTACTTTAAACAGTTATTAAGAATAATTCCCAACTCACCTGGTCCAGACAGCTGGGCTGGGCCAGCACCACCAAGACATCAAAGCACTGCTCAGAGCAAACACAGACGGGAAGCTGCGGGAAAATAAACGCTTAACATGAGAAAAAGCCTAAAAGCGAAAGCAAGTTGTGTGTGCAGAAAACATGAATAATGGATAGCAAGTAGAAATCATGCAGATGAGAACAAATAGCAGACTCCCACCAAGAGCTGCATGAAAACAGACAATATGACACACATAAGTGGGGAAGATTTTTCCTGAATGTGGTGGCACGTACACATACACGCGCATTAATGTGCACCAAACGGAGGGACCATCCTCCTGATGTGTTTGACAGTAATGAGACAGAGGCAGAGTGCCGGATTTGAGGAGCAGAGCCTGCGAGCAACAGACAGGCTAGCAGAGCATGTCAAATCACCCTTATGTGGGACAAAATCATTATGTCACCACAGACTAATCTGGCAGCCACAAACCGCAATTGGTCTTTTGGCAAAACAAGGGTCAGTGGCAGATGGGTAGAGGCTGGAACTGTGGAACTAGCTACTGGCCACACAAACACAGTGACTGAAACGCTAACCTCATTTACACCAGTTTCTGTTTGGCTCCCCAGGGCTCAACCTAAGTTCTAAACCCAAGTAAATTTAGGCCAGGCCAGGAGAGACCATGGCTTCAACACATCTGGTCACTGGGGGGTCGCTTGCAGCTGTCGCAGCGTGCACATTGAGCGTTAAAAATGCACAAATGCTGCAGAACTCAAGAATATTGAAAGAATGTAAGTGTGAAGAAAGAAAGGCCTACAGCTTCTATGCAGTCCTTTGGTGCAGAGACAGAAATGGAGGCAGAGAAAACAACCTGAAGGGAAAAGCCTTTGCTGGAAAGAGACTCTTATTTTGTCCTTCCACTGAAGTTATCATTATATTTTCAGTATTTTGCCAATAACCTTTTCAAGCAACTAAAAAGAATAATTTCATCACTTCTTTCTGAAAAAAGTGACAATTAATGTGACTGGAAAAAAATATTTGCAATCAAGCTGTAAAAAGTCACAACAAATGTGACACTTTCAGAAAAGGAAAACAGCTCAAAAAAAAAAAAAAAAACCCAGACATTTTCAGGAGAAACGTGTCCTCTCAAGTTTTATATTGTGAAGAAGTTTGACTAAACTGAATTTGGTTCCATGAAAAAATGCACAGTTGCTGCCAAAAAACTCAAGAGCACTTTAGTTATTATTTCAGAGACTCACAGTAAACATACTAATTCATTTCATTTCTGTTTCATTAAGATAATGCTTAATACCTTTGTTTGTTAGTTACAATTAATGAAGGACCAATTTAGCAATAAAATAAATGGATAACTGAAACAGATGTCTTAAAATGTGGGCCTGCACAACTGGTTTTAATTTTCAGTCTACTTTGGATTGAATGATCAAAATTAAGATATTTAAGGCTGAAATAAACTTGTACAAAAATGTGATCTCAGATTGCTGACTCCATGGTTCACTACATAAAACTTGATTTTTTTCTATATAACTGATGAGCCGAACTGCAGGGTGAGGGAGCAAATACAAAGATAATAAACTAGTGACTCTTTTGCTTTGAGACACAGTACATGCTGTTCTCTATTGTTGGGAAATGGAAACCAGGGGCGGATCTCACTAATCCCCCAAAGCCCTGAATCTACGCTATTCCCTAAAGAAATCTAATACGATTGAGTAAATGTATGTCTTTTGGCCTAATATTCAATTCAGGGTATTGAAAACCACTTGCCATTGTTGAGGATCCTTAATTTCCAATTAGAGTAGCCCAGATTGTTATGGGATGAAAAAGTAGCAAATCCGCCAGCAAAACATTCATTCTTTGAAGTCCACTCCAGCACAGTGTAACAAAATTAGGTTTCAAGATTAGTAATGCTGTCTTACACCAAATTCCCAAACTTAAAAATAGAAACATCAGACAATCTCTGCCTCTTTTAAGATGGCAAAAGTAAACTCATTCATCCTCTACATTCATTGTGTCATGGTTTTAGAATAATTCCGAATAAGACAGTTGGGGGACAAATAGATAAAAAATAGGATTTAGGTTTAACAGATTTTTTTTGTTTGTTGGGCAATTATCATGTTCTCCCAAGTGATGAACAGACTTTCAGGCCTTCTATTATCTCAAATGGCTAAAAAATAATGCATGTAGCTACCATAAACGGGAAAAAGTTTACCTGGGGGAGCATGTCCCCCGGACCCCCCAGGTTTTCCCTGAACCCCAAATGTTTACAAAGTCTGGGTCCGTTCCTGGAAGAAACTGAAACTGCACCCACCAATAAATCTAACTCAGTGGCACCACTGCAATAAAATACATTATCATATTCATTTTATAGACGCTGCAGTCCCTTTTGATAATAAATGATAAATCGCAGTCCAGAAGTGGGTTACGGGCCCACTCTAAATGGACCGCACATAACTTGTGAAGTTTTTAAAAAGCACATTTTATTTTTCAGTAGTAGTGAATTTCTAGCCTATAGCTTTCAGTCTGAAATGCTGTTTCTGTTTTTTCCTTGCAACATGTTTTACGTCTTTGTGTTCAAAGCCAACATTTTTACATTTAGTGAAATAAAATTGTATATGCAGTAATTTATAATGTGCAGACCTTTAACTAATGACTAAGGAGAAATCTGGACCCTGTGACTGTACCAGTTGGGAACCACTGCTCTAGATAGGGCCATTCACATTTTCACATTGGCCACTGTAGCAACCAGCCCCTCCACAACAAGCATCAGAAAAACAAGAGATTTTTTCATGTGAAACTGCTTTGTTCGGTGTTTTTTACCAGATTAAATCACTGGGTCTGTTTGTTTTGGAGAGGAAGAAACCTCTGCGGATAATTAAGCTCCTGCAAAAACCTCCTGAACAATTAACACTATAGGAAATCTAATCAGAAAAAGTTTCAGGTGTTTGCGATCTGCAGTCCTCACTGCTAGCTGACGCTAAATCCCCCTAAATCTTACACACTGCTAATTTCATAACAACTTAGAATGCTAGTATGTGGGGCATACTATGCTAGTCTCATGTTTCATATGACATATGTGACATACATCACAAAATTACTTATTTTAAGCCAAACCATGACTTTGTTTCTTCTAAACCAAACCACATACTTTTGTTGGCTAAACCTAAGGAGGTCTACCTAAAAACTACATTTTTTTAAACCTCCGTTCCAAATGTATTTTGAAAAGAGACTATATGCATTTAACGAGCAGAAACTGTACATTTCCTGTGAAAAACTTTAGTTTTAAAAGACAAAACGCATACAGCCAGCGTAAATTGACACACTGCCCCTGAGTGTTCAAAACTGATGCTGAAGGGGAACCTTGAGCACCATAGTTTGAGGCGTAGGGCCACTCACCAAGCGTCTGTATTGTAGGAGTTGGTAGTAATAATGTGTTGTGCTAGACAATAAAAGGCAACGTTCTAAAAATATGCAAAGCTTTTGCTTGATGTTTGCACTTGATTCACTTGTATTTCTGTTGCTAGATAATGCATTACTATGGTGGCACAGATGTAGTAATCTCAATCCTGTTGCAGTGATTGTGAAACTGATGCATTACAAAGTCTGAAGCTGATGTCACTCTATTTGTTGCTTTACTAGTTTTTGTAAAACATAATATTTAATAATGCTAAAAAAGATGCATTAGGGTGTACTGTGTACAGCCATAATAACTCTGTATCAGCCAGTGCTGCCTAATGTAGACAGATGGGGAACCCAGAGATAAGTTCCCTAATAGGATCTTCTACCATGTGAAATTGTGAATTGATTTGCACACAAGAAGGCATTGGAGTTATGTGAGCATAAAGATGATTTTTTTAAAAGTAAAATCTGTACTGCAATACAACTGCTGCTTTCTTTTACCGAAGGCTCAGTAAAGAACCATCTGTATCAAGTGTGTTTCTCTCTCACTTTAAATTCTGCTGGAGTCCCACAGGTAGCTATAGTGGACTGGAGCACCTAACCCCTGTATGATGAAAGCGTGCATCACACAGTCAACTTCCCCTCCTTGGCAGCCGGAGGACAATCTTTCTCACACCCCAAAAACATGAGAAAAAAATCGTTACATAACACCGAAGCTAGAGCTGGAGATCTAACAGGGGAGGAGGGGGGGAAGCCTCAATATTTAACACCTCTCATCCAACATTCACTTTGACTCAGACCGAGGAATAACCTTCTGATCTCCCCCATCAAAGCTCACTCAGACAGTCACCTCACATCTCCCTCTATCTCCGAATCTAATCGCCACTGATTGGCTTATGAAAACCCTAATCACTGAAAATTACTTTTAATGTGATGCCGGTATGTGTGAGTCCTGAATTACTTTAAAACGACGAGCAAGTGCAGGAGGGTTTTTCTGTGTCTACTTGATTTGAAGTAGCTGTGCGCAGTCACTCTATATAGATGTGGTTTTGAAAGCTAATGAGACTGAGCAGACTCCTCTCCTCGACTGGGGGAAGGGGGCTGCCAAATCCCTGACGCAAAAACACCACAATATTCCCATTATAACCCTATAGGGATTTAGCTAGCCTGTAGACTGTGAATGGTACTTCAACCCTCACTTTTACAACATGCTTGAGTGTATTTCTTTCATCTACTGTGGCATCATATTATATGTAATAATCCTATACAGATTGTACCTATGTCTGTGTGAGTTAGTGACCTTATTCTTTTTCATTTTAATCTCCTTTAGCTATAATAATAAAGAGACACTTAAAATGAGTCCATGCACTCAGCTGTGAACTCATGACCTTATCTTATGTGATGACATTTTAATGGCAGCATGTAATATAGATATTATTTTCCCATCTGATGCTTTGTGTCTGCTAAAAGAGCCAATAGTGTGTTTAGGTAATTCATCATGTTTAATATTTTCAGCCATCCCAGCAGCATGGCTCTAGGGACGGCAGTGTTTGTCTGTCTGTCGGTGAGTCCACCACTTTGGTCCAGACTGAAATATCTCAACAACTATTTGATGGATTGCCCTGAACTTTTGTACAGACACTCATGATCCCCAGAGGATGAATTTTAATGATTCTGATAATCTCCTGACTTCTCCTCTAGTGCCACCATGAGGTTGACCTTTGTGTTTTTTGGGTGTAATTACTCAACAACTATTGGCAGGTTATTATGAAATTCAGTACAGATATTTATGACTCAATCAGGGTGAATTGTAATTATTTTGGTGACCGTTTACATCTAGCATCATCATCGGGTCAGAAATTCAATTTGTAAAAAATGCTTTGGTTTATGACAGAATGCCTGCAAATAAATAAATTCCCAGCAGCCTTTTATTTAGAACAAAGTAAAAGGTAGATTTATTTGTCATTTTTAAACAAAGTTTAAAGAGATCCTGTAGATCCTGGTACATCTTTGGAGTTGAAGGATGAGTTTGTATTTTTTATTTTGTATTTTGTTTGGATGTATTTCTGCGTAAAGATTTGTGGATGCGTTTTGTGTGTGTATTTGAGGATGACCACACTTAGATGAGACACCTGCCAAACTGCAAACTACTGTTTTTTGACCAAACAAACAACATCTGTTGTGTTTTTGTGACTTATTTTTCCACCAAGGAAAGTGCCACGAAAAGCATTTTTATTTTTCACCAAGACGTTGCTGCATTGCCTGCTGGAATTGTGCCAAGAAAAATAAGTATTTTGAGTCAAAACAGGATATTTTCCTTACAATAACCAAGTGTTTTTTTGTACATAAATCTAACCACATGTTAAACCACACTGTTAATGAAACATTAATGTAAATTTCAGTGTCTCTGCAACATAATAATGTACAAATGTAACATATCTGTGGTTTGCAGATATGTACGTCCAACATTTGTTCTGCCGATTGGGTTGTGTAGTCTTGAGCAGATACAAGGGCATTTTTAACTGTTAATTAATGTACAATATTCATCTACAAATGTTACTTCTCCTATTAAGACAATTTATATTATTTCAACAGTTGTTTTTTTTTTTGTTTGTTTTTACGATATTTTCATTTGATATCTGTTCATCTATCAAACTACTATCAGCCTCCAGTCATGGATGCCCACGAGTGTTTTAAGTTGACAAAAATTAAATTAAATTAACAGATATATTTGCTAATGTTAACATGCTAACATCTGCAAAATGGTAAAAATGATAAGCTTTAATCCTGGTAAACATCAGCGTGTTAAAATTGTCAATGTGAGCATGGTAGCATACGGATGACAGCCTTTAGCTCAAACATCGAAGTAACCTTGCAAAGCCGCTAGTTAAGCTGTAAAATCTGTGTCTTGTTTACAGTATTATCTCATAGTTCTGTAATATTGCTTTAGGACTTCTTATTGGTCCACAGAACAGTGATCTTCTCTTGCATGGCATCATTTCAATATATTTTGTTATCACTACATGTAATATAGTATATGGTGTCTTCTGCTTTGACCCTCAGTTGTGTTTTGTTACTCTCATGCTTTATATGAAATCTAATAATATACAGTTTAGTCACTGTTAACTCAAAGTTACTCATTTGGGTCTCCTACAGAACCACTTAAGTATTGCTGTTGCTATATACTGTGGGATTTCATTACAATGTCTATAGAAAATTTGAAAAGAAAAGAAAAGAAAAGAAAAGAAAAGAAAAGAAAAGAAAAGAAAAGATAGATCCTGAAGGAAGTTCTTATGTGCCAGATTGCTCCAGAAATACAGTAGCAAAAAGGAATACAACAGAGCATCAAGTGTCTGAAATAAAATCAAATAAAATTAAAATACAAAGTGTCTCGTAATAATAATGTTTAAAAGTAAATACTAGATAATCATTTTTAAAAGTAAAAGTTAAAAAAAAGAAAAAATATTGCACATGGAGTTTTAAAATTATACGTAAACATAAGGACAGTAGTACAGTTTATTGTGCGTGGGTTTTTTCCTCTCTTTTTTGGCAAATGAATTTAACTCAAAATATGACTGTGCAGAGGTCGCGAGAGACTGTAAGCTTAACTGAACAAAATCTTACAAAAAGAGCAATTACACGTAATGAATAGTGAAAAGGTAACAGATGGCATTGGGGGAGGGAGACAAGGAATGAAAGGAGAGAAATGGAAATAATTTAAGAGGTGGTGGATTATTTACATCATATTATCATATGTTTTTTATTACCATAATATCTATATTTCAATTTTAAGTACAATTATTATCATAAACAAAAGTATCGCAATACCTCCAATTTATAGCGACATGATCATACATCATGGTATTTTGATCTATGACATCACTTATTTTGTTAATATTACTATCTCAGCACTGCTGGGATGAATTCCCGAATTAATTATCAAATTGGTTCCTTTCTTTCGTGACTAATCCGTCCACCTGTGTTGTTGACTGAATATTATGCTGAAAACTGTTGCTCTGTTAAAAACCAAATGACAGGGCAGGAGGTGCCCAAAACAGATGGCTGTTCCCTCTACATAAGTAAATTGACCATAAATTCAATTCAGTTCCCCAGAGTGTGTCTGTCTGTGCAAGAGAGAGTGGGTGAGAGAGAGAGAGAAATGTACCACTGTGTTCATCTTATAGCTTACATGCAGCCAGGACATAATTTTTTGGCATAGTGGGATTGAATTAAGTTGAATAGAATGTTTCTTTATCACATCACTGCCAATAAAGCTAATGCCAAATGATTTGTGCTTAACTATTGGCAGTCATTTGCCATGTCTATTGTAGCTTGCAGGATACTGGAGGCTATTGGTTTCCCTCTTGTCACTCCAACATATTTGAGCTGAATAGTGATTGATAGAGCGAGGAGAATAGTGGGGGAAAAGAGGGGGGGAGGGGGGGGGGGAGGGGGAGAGAGAGAGAGCGCGCGAGAGAGAGCGCGAGCCTATCCGGACGACGGGGCGAAGAAGCCTCAGCAGTTACACTTGCCAAAGCTGCTCGTTGCGGCCAGCAAGCTACACTTTTAAGATCCACCGCTTTATATTTGAATTCACAGTTTTGAGCGTATTTTTGAGCCACTGTCGCTTCATCTCACGTGCTGCCTGTGTTGTGCTGGACACGCGGCTGGGAATGGGATTCTCTTTAACGTAACTTGACGGCGGTAGCAGCAGTTTTTGGACCGGCGTTTTTCGGCGCCTCCTCGCAGCGGATTTACAAAGCCTCCCCGGAGCCTGCAATGATATTCAGCACCCTGGACAGAGACTGAGCGTTTCAGCACCCTGGACAGAGACTAACCATCCACCAGAGGTAAGCCAGTAGAGTTTAACAGCAGCTTTTTTTTGCTTGTCTCTTCATGTTAGTCGGAAGAATCACTCTTCTACAATTTGTTGAACGTGAGACTTGTCTCGACGCTGCTTCGGAGAGAGACAGGAGAGAGCTACAAGGCAGACATTACATATGGGAATAAGTCTAGGTTGAGGTAAATTTAATAAAATAAATAAACCAGTTCAGCCTAATTTCTTAGCCTGTAAGTTCTATGAAAATGTCATTAATGCTACCACTTTCTACTGATCCAGTTTGTGACTCTTCCCGACGCTCTTCTCGGTATTAAATCAGCACATTTTGGCGCTTTGCAGCTTAATAATGTTAAATTCATGTGGTGTGATGTGGCAAGAGGTGCCGAAGTAATCGCTGAACGTTATTATCAGTGTTATTAAGTCATTATTGTTTTGGGAATACAGCCGGCGTCCGTTCGCTCGCGTCAGTTTTATTTAAGGTGGCTGTTTATTTTGAAGAGTCAGCGCGTGCCCAGGCAGCTGCGGCTCGTGCCTCAGGTCTGCGCGGAAAAATCAGCCCATCCATGCTCTGAGGCCCCCACCACCCACCACACACACACACACATACACATACACACACACACACACCACCCCCACAGGCACGCGGCCAGCAGCTTGGAGTCCCTAAGAAAATATATAACCCTCGCGACCCCTGTGCTTCCCTCTCAACACCGATATTTCAGACTGACTATGTAGTAATGAGGATAATAAGCACGAGACATGCGCTCATCCCCTTTAACCTTTATATTTACATTATATAACATTATTTTTCCCATTAATCTATCGTATATTACAGAGAGGGCAATCTGTGGGTTTGGTCATTGGCACTTAAACAGGAAAAATGGCTGCAGCATCTGTAATCTTTATGGGTTTTTGTGGCACCTCCATCTGTTTAACCAAGTGAGTGCAAAAGATGATCTTGCAGGTTTATCAATTTTAATGCATATGGAGCATGGGTTTGACAGATATCAATGGTTATTTCAAGATATGGAATCGTCCATATTGACAATCATCAGTCATAACTTCAGCTCTAATTAATGGTTAATGGTCAATTGATGGTTAGGTGTTAGAAAATGAATAAGCTCTTCTTTTGCGAATCAATAAATTGTCTAAGTCATTTTTTCAAGCACAAATGCTTTACTTCCACCTTTGTTTGTTATATTTGTTCTCCTGGTCTTGAGTTTAATAAATGAATAAAAATGAAATGAAATGACAATTATTAAAATTTGCTAATGTTCTTAATCAATCTTAATTGGACTGAAAATTGCAATGAGCATTTTCCCCTATATTCTGATATTTTATAAAGAATTAATAAAGAAAAGATAAACATATAAAATTATAATGAGGTGTTGGGGGGATTGATACAGCATAGTTTGTCAATATTTTTGTGTCAATATAATATCAGTGCATGGACGCATAGTGTTGATATTTTTGACATAAACATATTTATATTGCAAATAGAAAGTAAACTCTTGGTAGCCTACTAGAATAATAAAATCAGTTTCATCCATCAGATACATTTTGTGACAATAAAAATGACTGTGAGTTGAACTGTGAGAGGAATAGACCAAAAAACATTACCTTATTTAATAGAAACTGACAAAGTTTTCATTTGGGAAAATAATTTACAATAGAAAAAGGGTAATAAATCCAATACATATATAACAGGTTATCCTAATATTCACCATATTGTAAAACATATGGTATCATGACCTAAGTATCTTCATTGTATCATATTGTATCGTATCGTATTGCATCGCATCATATCGTGGTAGGTCTGGTGATTCCAACCCCTGATCAATTATGAAAATAATCACTGGTTGAAGCCATACTGATAACTGTAATGTGTAAGTGTTGGCAAATACTGACACATTCAAGGATTTATTTATACCACATCTATTTAATCCCAGCTACACATTAGCTGTTGCTGGGATTAAACATGTGACCTTTTGGTTACCAAACGCCGGGCGCTTGAAATTGATGTGACCACCCGGCTTCCGTTTTCCTCGCTTGCTCCATGCATCACTTGAACTATCTGCTGCAGCTCTTTTGCGACAAGAAATTAATTCTCACAATGTAAGGGAAGAAAAATGCCCATGTCAGGCCTGCTTTGAATAAGAGGTGACCCCCATGCTTTTTGCCTGCGGCGCATTAACAGGCTCTGATAGCTGTTAATACACACAAGCACAAGCATACACACACCCTGACTGTGTAAACCCACATGAGATGTAAGCCTCGTTTTTTAAAGCCTTGATTTTAATGATGTTCATTAGGATTTTGATTACGCTGAATGTGTGATAACTCTCGGCTCGACGTTTACTGTGGCTGATATGTCAGCTCAGGCTGTGAGTGACAAGAATTTAGTGGAAGGAAGCAAGAAGTGTGAATCAGCGGGAGATGCTGCCACAGGGCTGCACTCCAGTGTCCCTAAAAGAAAGAAAGCACATTTTAATATGCCAGTTTTGCCTCTGGGTTATTAAGCTCTGGACGCTACTGTATAGAAATTGCTTCTCTATATCATGGGGATGATGAAGTAAATGCAAATTAATCTTTCATGCTCAATTTATTATCCAATAAACAGACCATGAATATGAATTTGAAAAGTGGCCCTACAGAGGGCAGGCCACATAATTGCCTGTTACCTCTTTCTAAACCGCCTTTGTTTAGTTAGAAATTGAACTCCCAGGGTTGGGGGGCACAACAGACGCAGGGCATTTATCTGGAGGCGTTTCTCGTACCATAAAAGCAAGACCACTTTAACAGCCATTTGCCACCAAGAGGGTTACCTCATAACTGGCTCACTGTCTCAAACTGTGCCTCATTGAAAAGCATGGCGCAGCAGACAACCCCAGGGTCAGCAGTTACGAGCCCTCACTGGCATCCAGGACACAGCAGGCTGTGATGTGCTCTGCTTTAGATTTTTGCAGATTGCAGAGTTGCTTTTCATGAGGGTGCATTTCACATGCTCATTGCACTGTGGATCATGTTCTTGCATGCCATTTATGAGTCTCTTATAAGTCAGTCCCCTCGCTTGAAAATGCAATTAAAGTCAATATTGCTATAAATACATGATGGGCTAGTCTGAAAGCCATAGAGCAGGCCGAGGCAGTGAACGCCCACTCACACTCCCACAACCCCCTTCCCAATCAACCCAGGCCCAGGAAAACCCCTCCCCCCCTCTGCATAGTGAATTGTGGTCAATTTGAATGATCAACCAGAGACAATCTGAGGCAATGTCTGTCACAGAGAATATTTGGCCGCTATGAGCCACACCAATAAAAAATCAGTGTGTTTGGAATAGTCAATGTGATTTTTCACTCCCATGTGTACTTCTATAGCTCTCTTTGGCACAGACAGAAATGAGAGAAATGAGAGTGCTCTGTCTTTGCTGTGCTAGGCTCAATTCTGGGCAAGGTTGTGCCATGCTATGCTAAGCTGTATGGTTCGCTCTATGTCATTAGCTGAAACACAGCTGCTGTTGCATCTGATGCAGTAAGCACTCAGCTCATCTCTTCGGTTCTCAGCCACCGGTTTTCCACTTCAGAGTCACTGTGCTTCGGAGGGCTATAATCTCACTGACATAATGGCGTCCACTCTAATCGATAGCCAAATGGCACAGCAAATCAATAGTGACCATACTGTACAATAACGCGGCCTGGGAGTGGCAGAGGTGGAAAGCAGCCTGCAGCCGTCACATGTGTAACTCTGGAAAGTCTTTGAAAATATACTCCTTAATTATGGATCAAAAATACCAACCTTGTTAACGAGCCATGTATTATGGATTGCTGCATGATCTATGCTAATGTAAGCACAGCAGTTGGAGAAAAAAAAGCTGGCAACACTTTGCTTGCTTGCCTCTCTCTCTAATCACTGAACATGCAAATATACACAGCGTATATGCACCCAGAAGCTCAAAAAGGCATAAAACTTTGCATATCTAAAAGAGTAAATATCTGTTATTGGTCAAAAAACACTCTTTCGAGATGAAAACGGCATCACATATAAATATTTTTAAATAGCTGCTCAAATACCCCTCTTTTACTTCTCTTTGACATACTTCTGTACAAACCGGTTTTCTAAATCAGGCAGGAAAGCAGTGTTCACACATCTAACCTATTCAATTAATGGTTTGTTGGTTCCCCCTGAGGAGCCAGGAAATTCATTGGCTTTTTAAGTGTTAATCAAGCTTTTATCCAAGCCTATCTAAAGAGCTCTAGGAAAAACGGTCATTTTGCATGTAACAAGGTAGCAGCAAAAACATCTCTGCAGCTTTATCTGCGAGATAACAGCTAGAGTGTTTTACATCGAGAATAAAGGCCCTTAAATCATCCAGCTGTTTGAAATGTTTTGTCGGCAGCATTCTAAGAGATAATATTATGCATAGCAGAGAAAAAAACAGCATAATGTTTTTGGCAAGAATACAAATTGGAAAGGTAACTAGGTAAGGGTCACAGCTAGAGCTCAGTCACTGCTGTTATTCCAACAGAGAGGCAAATTGCCCTGAATGGAAGATAAGACGTTTATCTTTCTGTCAGTGACACACTTCAACACGGTAAGAACCGATGTATGATTAGATCCAGCTTTTAAAACAAATCACTACTACCTTGAATGGTAGTTTCTCTGTCGGAGGGCAATTCGGCAATCTGCTCAGCATCTCATAAAACAGAGTTAGTATAGCTGCACTGGACGTTTACAAATGAACGACTTCAAATCTGAGAGAGCTGCTCGAGGAGAAAACTCATTTGCCCATGTGGATTCTGACCAATCGCTGCCAGTGATGAGTTAGGCGAGTAGGTGTTTTGAAATCGTAAAATTCTGCACCATCTGCATGGTGATTAAAGATTTCTCCTTATCACTGTTTTGACTGTGAGTATTTTCTTGCCACTAGCTCAGCTAATTTGCTTCGGAGGAGAATTGTTGACAAGAAAAAGAGAGACTTGTAGCGGGAGCAGAAAGCAAAGCTACTTGCTGTCCTGTGTGCATGCAGAAATGTTTGACATGTCATTACCACAATGCCATCATATCGCTGGCTGCTACAGTAGTGTTTTTCCAGACACACACAGATTCATCATCACGTACACCTACAGCCACCCAAATACCCACTCACACACAAACACACAGAAAGCCATGCTTTAAAGAGAGTGTAGCTGTGCGGGTATATAGTGGTGAAATATGGGAGCCATTGCAGCCCTCCAGGCATGCAGTTATCAGGGATACAGAACTGATGGGAAATCAATCAGCTCAAGTGGAGTGGCCTGGCCTGTGGTGAAAAGAGGAGTCTTGTCTTCTCTAGATGCATGCCTTCATGTGTGCAGATTGCTGCTCTAACAGAAACAGACATGCGTTTACTGTATGCATAAATGTATGAATGCAATCACGCACATATGAACATATTTACAAGAGATAGGCATGTGTACTCGAGGACTCAGTCTCGTCCGTTTAATGTTTACAGTAATTGCCGATATGTGAACATGACTATATGTGTAAATATAGATAGATAGATAGATAGATAGATAGATAGATAGATAGATAGATATAATTTACTATTGAAAATGTGTAAAATCTTATTTCATTGTAGAGATTTGTGCACTTTATGGCCTTGCTCAGCACCTCCTTGCCCTGCTGTCACTCTCCATTTATCATAGAACTACTGTTGAAGGAGTGTGAGCTTTGTGCTGCAAGATAGTTGGTCAGACTTTGCCTAGACGCACGCGCACACACACACACACACACACACACACACACACACACACACACACACAACCAAGATTACCTAAGCTTGTCTCTGGGTTTAACAACCGAATCCAGCTGTTTCCATGTCAGTGTGAGCTTGCTGGGACCTTTAAATGGCGCAGTATTGTATGTTAGCTGCTGCTGTGTTAGCTCATGCTAACTGGGCAGAGTCTGAAATCACCAGAAGGAGAGCAGCTTTATTTAACCTATGTAATGGCAACAACAGAACGTTTGCAGATTTTTTCTTTTTTCACAGATTTATTTATTTTTTTTGGCTTTTGCCTTTTATTACATAAAGGACAGCTTGAGTGTGAAAGGGGGAGGGAGAGAGGGGATGACATGTTCGCCAGCTCTGTCAGGTGAGCTACTAGGCACCTCATGTTTGCTGATTTTTTAATATTAACTTTGAAAATATGGGTTTTTTTTTAGGCTAACTGAAGCTTGGCTGATTAATAAATGAATTTCAAATCACACCCCTTTTCCATTGTTGGACAATTTACATTTTTTTTTTTTTTTAAGTATTCATGTACTCTATAATACTTTAATGCAAGTACTCTAATATGGAAATTATTTAAAATGCCTGTCTCTAGGATCATACCTATGGCAAATAAAGGTCATTAAAAAAAGGTAACAATATTGTTAGAGTTAGAAAACTGAAAAAAAGGTGGATTTTAGAGAAAGATGTGATAAGGGTTAATATAAACGTGAAAGTTAATTGCAGGTCACATGCCTACACACCAGCCCACTCTTGCTTTACTTTGCTACACAAAGAGCACGCTGCTTACCGCATTAGCTCTAAACACTGGCATTAGTGCGCAGAGTTGAACTGAGAAATTGTCTGAGACTGTCATCATCTGAAACTGTCATCATCTGAAAAAAAGGACATGGCATTAGACGTTTGTTCAAATGCTTTAAATGTGCATGTTTTCCTGACAAATAACATCTTAGAATAATGCTAAGAATAGTCTGGCTCACAGAATGTAGACTGTGGAGATAAAGTCTGTCATTGGCCGCCTACAAATCTCCATTGCTATGTAAAACTCCTTTCACATAGCCGACCCTTCTCCAGTCTTTGTTTCAGCATTTTGCATGAAACTACTTCAGTGCTGGCAACCTGCACTCCAACTTTTAAAAAAAAGGCTTCATGTGGCATTTTCTGTTGCAGGGATTTGGACGTTTTAATTTTATCCATGAACACATCTTTCTCTAGTATTGGGTTATAGCCAGGATTTTATAAATGGCAGAGTTTAAACTCCAGCAAGGTCACTGAACCTTCAGTTCCCCGAAAATGGAAAAAAAAAAAGCCAAAGAATACACACGCAACCATGACCTCAGTGTCTTTGGTGGCTACTGTCGTGATGACTAAGATTGTTCAAAAGCGGTTTTAGCTGCCAAATCTTTTTCTTCTTCTTTTTAGAGATTACTTTCATGGCATTTTTTGCTTTTATTGATGGGGCAGCTAGACTGGAAAGGTGAGGGACAGAGAGAGAGGGGGGATGACATGAAGCAAAGGGTTGCAGGTCAGAATCGAACCCGTTTTCATTCTTTTGAATCCAAGGTCTAAAGCACTCTTTAAGGGATTTTTCTTTTGTTTGTTTGGTCAATTTGGCCTTTTAATGACAGGACAGACATAAAAGGTGGGAGAGGGAGAGAGGGCGGATAACATGCAGCAAATTGCTGCAAAATCAAACACGAGCTGCTGCAAAGGCTTCAGCCTATGTGGGACACACACTCTACCAGGTGAGCTAGAGGTCAGCCCCAAGCTGCCAAATCTTAATCAAATCTTACCAATGGACTTTGCAGACCAGAAAACACTTATGATGTTTTTTTAATGGTTTAACTCTCAGTCTATGCATCTACCTATCAACCTAGTTTAGTATTTGCTCAGCTCAGTGTGAAGTGGGCGATGCAGTGTGAAGGCTAACAGCAAGCAGATCTGTTGCATCTCTGTGTAGACCTCATATCTAATTCATGCATTTTATTGTTGCTCTGCAGCTGTGTATATGTGCTACGAGGTGCAAGCCAAGCCTTGGCCAGAACCAAAATCACACACACAAAAAAAAACAGGGCAGGGTTGTGTACTTCAGCTGGAGGCTCTGGGGATTTAAGTGTCGCTGCCATGTTATCCCATGAAGACAGTTTCTTTTATATTGGTTTAAAGTAGGAATGTAAACCCATTTTCATGCAGAGTTCTCAATGGCTTCATCTTGACGGGAGGTAGGGACACTCCATTTACATTTTCACATTTTACAGAAGTTCTTACAGAAAACTGCTAACATCAAGCGTAACCTTAGCAGCTTAAACGCCTGGACTGTCAGCATGACGAGCATCCATGTTAATCTATCAGCGTGTGTTTGTCTGTGAATCCATAAACTCATACATGCTTCCATGCATGATGGAAGGTGTCACAGCAGTGCTCCTGTTTCTGCTCGTTTTGAATCCTATTTGCTCCTGTTAGCATGTGTTCACTTTTCATTCCCATCTTCTCACGCATCCTCTCTTGTATCATTACTGCAAGTGTGTGCACCTGTACCAGATGGTAAGTGTGTGTATGTGTGTGTTTGTGTGCTCTCTGTACAAGTGTGTTTCTTTCTATGAATACAGCATGTGAGCATATGTGTGTGTGTCTAGGTTTTGCGTTTGCGTTTAACAGTGGGGATGTTTGTGCATTTCCTAGTAGGTGGGAAGCACCCTACCAGTGACAATGAGGTGTCAACTAGGCATTTAACAGTTTCCGATTCTGAAAACATTGAATCACTTAGTGCATTAAGTAACTCTGAATTAACATCACAAACATGAAAGAACTTAACTGAGCATTTCAGAATAAAAACCTTAACAATATTTTCCACTTATTTGGCTCTGGACTTGGTAGTCTACTAGTAAAAGCTGCAGATCAGTGACTAATTAAAGGGATACTTTGCCGATTTAAAACCAGCTTTGTATCAAAACAATATGGGAGATACGTGTAAAAGAACTATGGTAAACTTCAAGCCCTCTAACCAGGGCCCAGATATCCCTCTTCTCCCCACAGCAGAATAACTTTGCAGAATAACGCAAACTGATGCAAAACATGTTTCGCAAACAAGAGTTTCGCTGGCTCACAGGGCTGTTGTTCAAACTACAGGCTATACTTCCTCATTTTATATTGCCTGCCACCCATGTCGTCACCACGGACACAAAAAGTATAAAGCTGATCAAGAGACCTACCCGTCCCTCTCTTTCTCTCAAACCTGGACCAAAATCTGATCAAACGGTAAAACTAGGCAGTCATGTCAGTCAGTCAGTCATTTTCTGTAACCGCTTGTCCTCGTAAGGGCCACGGGGGGGCTGGAGCCAATCCCAGCCGTCATCGGGCGGAAGGCGGGGTGCACCCTGGACAGTTCGCCAGACCATCGCAGGTGAAAACTAAACACTAAAAGTAAAACTAGGCAGTGCTCATCAAATATAAACCAAGATAATGTTACTGCATAGCCTATTTCTCACCTAAAATATTTTCAGAAACACACATTAGTTCCCAGTTTAGCTGTAATACTGAGTTTGTGAACAGAAAGTGGGTGCCATACAGCTTCCTGCACAGTGAAAATGGAGGCTGGAAAAACAGAGATCAAACACTAAAACTAAGCAGCGCTTATCAAATATGAACCAAGGATCTGTTACTGCATTTCCTATTTCTTGCAACAAATGTTTTCACAAATAGTGTTTTAGTTACAGTTAAATTGTAATAGGAGATTGTTTGACATGTTCGAATATAAATTATGTCACCCACCAGTGAATCGTTGTTTGGTCTGGTGCAGCATGGTGCATTCTGGTACCTCTTAATCAAAAGAGTCCTTTTTCTCTGCTTTCTCTGGTCATGTAGCACCAATTTCAAAAGTACTTTTTTGTCCTTCTACTGAATAGACGTCATAGTTTTATTATGAGGCCATCTTCCCAGCAGTGACATACTTCTTCAAAAGGAAATAAATGAGTTGAGAAATATAACAAATGTAGAAGCATTCATGCAGGTCACAGAGTTGAATTATGAGTGTGAAAATTATTTGAATCATGCAGTGTTTTCAGCTTTGTAGCAATGGATTTTTCAGACAAAAGAGCACATAATCCTCCAATTCATGTAACAAATTTAAAAATCACCAAAATTGGAGACTGATGAAGCAAAGCCTGCAAGCTAGTCAAGGCAGCCATCTCGAGACTGCTGCTACAATCACATGTCACACTCTCACTGCTACATATATCCAATGCACCTTTTCAACCATGGCGATGTGCTTAAGCTGACAGTGCTCTGCTCGCTCTTTGCTGCCATGCCTGCTGCCACAGCGCTCATCTTAAAGCTGTGCTGTCACTTGCTGCTTCTGTTGCTGCCGCTACTTCTGTTCATATTGCATTTCAAAAACCCCACTGTCACTGAGCACCCACCTGTAGGGTCTACCTTCCCCTAGAGGGGTTGGTAATGTTATTCCCCTGACTCCCCGCTGTGCTGAGCTTGTCGGGGAGCGACGTGTTTAGAGCAGAGGCTTCAGTCATTCACAGTATACATGTTCTGCACTAAAAGATCATCTATTCAACGTGACTTGGCTGACTGAAACGGTTTTAATTGGACAGTGATGATATGCTGTGCAGTCACGAGATGACAACACAGTTTGAACATTTATCGGAGACTTTGTAACTATATGTAAGACTGCTCTACACTACTATCATTAAAACACTAAATTAGGGAATATAGTAACCCATAAAATCCTTTTTAAATCTTTCCAGATTTCACTTTGCTTTTTCCAAAAGTCTGGGTTTTTCATTTTAATTTTTGTGAATTATGTGTTTTAAGTTCTGTCAATATATACATCTACTTACATGATGGATGGAAGAAGAGAAGAGAAGAGAAAATATTAACAATGTCTTGAATGTCAATGAATTTGATGCAGAGCAACCCACCCTTTGTAAACCTCACAGAGAGCAGGGACAGGAGCAGCGTACCCATAACTGACACAAAAATATAACGGTATAGTTGTTTCTAGTTGTTTCTATAGTTCACTTGGTTTTAGGCAGTGTAAAAAAACACCTGTCATGGTGGGGAAAACCATGTTTTTTCTAAATTGCATCCACATCTTGGCTAACTGCACAATATTCCATGTTTTTACAGCTGATTTTATTTTTATTTTTATTTTTTTTCCACACTTTTGGCCGTGTTTAAAACTTGCCAGAAAAATGAACTCTTGAACAAACTTTAGGGAGATATGAGCGACCTGAAATGACAGAAACCATATTAGGAAATTATTTGACGTGTAGAGGTTTTAGTTTGGCCCATTTCCCATCCGCTAACACAGAGGGAGCAGGATTTCTGAACTATACTGCAGCCAATCATGAGGTTTGATCGAGATGTTTTGACTTCACATTGGGGAGTTACAGGTCATGCTAATTTTCTGCCCTTTTGCTGCATAATGCAGTGACACACCTTTGAAGTTAGTGTGTGACTTTTTGTCATCTCAGCCACAAAGTCCATCCATCTCTTTCCAAGCAGCGCTCGAACGCCGTTCCATATTAGTCGACACCGAGTTTGAAAGAGGGACTAGATAGAGTAAGAGAAAGAGTAACAGATATAAAAAAAAAAAAAAAGAAATAATTGGCCTCACTTGTTTTCCGTGACATCAAACATGACAAACCAGAGAAAAAACAGAATGGCATGCTCATCTAATGGCAATGAAAAAGAAGCCTATTGCCTATTTTTAGCAAGTTTTCTTACATTTACAAAACCCATGTGCTAATTTTGGTGGTAAATGGGCATTAAATATGGTGTGTGGGGTTTTCATTTAATTTTTCACCCAGCAGGAAACTTTTTGGGAATCACAGTTGCAGGGCCACATTTTGATATCACATCAAAAAAAAATGTTACAGTGTGTTTCCTAGTGAGTACATGACATTTGTCATATGACATTTTCCATTTTTCCCATTGTCCTAATTTTCTGTAAGCATGTAAGTAACAGCAAGGTTCAGATCAGGGTCTGAGGGTGACAAGAGGGCTGGGCCCTCTGGTGGCCCAGTCTGCACGCTGCCATGCTGGTTAAGAAGCAAGACGAATGGAGAGCATCTGGAAAAACAAGCTGATCTGAAAAGCAGCCAGAGACGACTTAATGCAAAGTGTGCGACAAGCGCCCGTACATGCTTTGTCTATTTGTGTAATTTGTAAATCGTTAGCATGTACATGTCCTTAAAGGGGAATCTGTGCAGCTGTGTGTGTCTGGCTGTGTGTGTGCATGCAAGATTTGTCATTACATGTCTGTCCGTCAGCTGCATGCTGCACAGACTGATTACGGTGAGGTCCAGTAAGTTCAATAACAGTCTATATGTGCACATATGTGGCACATTTCAGCCAGCTGGAGGACATAAAAAATTACCATAATGGCCACAAAATATTGTGCTGACAGTATCCTGCTGTACTGTTTATCTATTTACTAATGGACAAAAACAGCCAGAGCGAAGGTTATATCAGCTAAAGCACCGTCCGAGCTGAATGCATGAAGCAGATAATAAGGGAACGTCATTGGGTCGTCCTCTAAGCATGCTTATTAGAGCAAGTTGAAACTGTTCCTGTAGAAAATACTGTTTAGCCAACCTTTGTCAGAGTTGGCTGTGCTGTGCAGGTGTGCTTATGTGTAATTACAGTATGTGTGTTTGCTTGTAATTAAGTCAGGCCCACGGAGTCCACACCCGAGCCGGTCAAGGCCTTCATGTGCAGTGCTCCAAAACAGAGGCTCTCATGATTTAATTATCGCACAAACATACACACACATGCACACACAAAGAACACTGAGCAAACAGACCGTGTCTCACAGTCTCTTGTACAGCTCCCTCTCGTTTGTCATTCACCGGCCTTTGCAAGCCCTCAACAAATTGTCCTTTTGCATTATCACTTGGTTTAGAAATCTAAATCTGTCCATTAAGAATAAACTTGGAAGTCTTGTTAAAATGGACATCAAGACTTCAGGGAGGAGTCAGGCTCTTGGACAATTGTAACAGGCAGGTCCTTAGAACAGTTAATGCTATACTGAACTGCCAGGCGTTGATTCAGAGCACTACTTTTCTTATTTTTTTTTTTACTGAGGTGGCCCAAGTGGGACTTATGCAGGGGTGGCATGAAGTACGAGCACTGCTGCAGGTACACGCGTCAGCATACCTTTAATTTACCATTTTTGTCTTCTCCACCCATACCTAGTTGAAATACAAACATTGCAGTGTCTTACACTCCTGTTTATAGTTGAGTTTAAAAGATAAATGGACCTACCAATTACAACACAACAGAGTGACACCACACAAATGTAAAAAAAAAGAAAAGCCTTACTTTATCACACACCTTGGACTTTTATTTTTTAACAAAGTCAGTGTGCTTTCTTTTCCTTTATGTTCTTTCTTTTCAATTATGGAACCCCATTTTCCCCGTCTCGGGGAGAGACATGACAGTGTAGATGGTGCTCACTCGGCTGTAGCTGCGTTTAGAGACCAATCCTGGTGCAGGGCGGACAAAACCATTTTATGCTATTAAGAGGTGAGAGGGGCCTCAGAGAGCTTCCACTATTTTTTATACAAACTTTCAAACAATTTATTTAGCTATTTTAATTTGGTTATAGTATCAATTATTTGGAAATAAAATAATGCAAACACAACCAAACTTTTCATTCCAGGCTTTTCAAGGGCCCCCACTCCATGGGTGCCCTGAGTAATCAGTCAGGATAATTCCAATTGACAATATACAATTTGACAATTTACGAGCAAACAGTAGGGGATGGCAAGCAATTACCACTAATGTTATGTTTATGTTATGTATGAGCATCACCACTGTGCTACAAATGTGCTACAAATGCCAGAAATATGACGAGTCACTAAGCATCTTTTCTGCATTAAGTGCTGGACGTTTGCCGTTTTTTCTGGTCACATAGAATTAAAAAATATTCAACTTTGGGTAAAACGCTGTCACTTTTTACCCTGCCGTCCAATCATAGAGGAGAAGAGGTGGGAAAAAGACCACAAGGGCCAACCTTCACACAGCTAAACAACAACAACAACAACAACTATGGAGAAGAAATTAATACTGAACCCTCACTGACAAGTGGGTCCATCTTCTCTTCCTATGGACTTCAACCTTCCTTCATCCAGAGCAGGTACTCTACCTCGTCTAGGCATTTTTTTTTCTACGGACATTCTGTATCATAGCAACCAGACATAACCAAAGCTAAAAAAACACTGTCCTTATCACACCTCATTGCCCCTCTGTGTTCTGTATTTAACGATAAACAAGTATTTTATTTGCTTTTAAAAACTGTGTCATCTTTGTCACTGAAAAAGAAAGAATATATCTTCTAATAGAATAATAATAAGGCTTATTTACTAAGCACTAAATTGAGGATAAATTAACTAATTTGCACAAACAACCAAAAATGGCCATCATACCACATATCACGCTGCTGTGCCGCCATTAATTACTGCAGGGAAAAATTCCCTCACCACGACAGCCCGAAATGTGTTGTTGATGTTGTCTTTTGTATTCTGTTTTTATGCTTTTATATGAACCCTGGCTCTAAAACCAATTTCCCCGAGGGGGACAATAAAGATAACCTTGATGGTTGAATTCACTGGCTCTGTGGAGTGCAGGAGGGTGGCCACCACGGCAGGGAATTAACCCTGCTGTATGAGGCCACCTCACCCCTCTGTAGGACATTATTGCCTGTGTGTTATATGTTTCAGCCCAGCAACTATATTTACTGTTGTGTATTTCAGCATCGATACAGATCAAGCCTGACAGGGGGAAAAGTCAGACTCCCTCGGCCGTGCTGAAGCCAGGACTGGTGGACTGATTAGTCCAGAGCGGCTGCTGGTAGTTGTTGCTGGGGGGATAACCGTTACTTCATAAAAGCGTGGCTCTGAAAGGCAGAAGCAGCTGCTGCTGTGTCACTGCCCCTGGGCTGTGGGTGGGGGGGACTCTGGAGATACATGGCTCCTTTTTCCTCCTTCTCCTCCTGCCCCCCCCCTTCCATTTCCTCTATCTCTCTCTCCCTACCTCACCTCCCTGTCTCCCATCCCTCTCTCCTCTCTTTCTCAGCAGCACTTAAACACCAACTCCAACAGGCAGAAGATAATGCAAGGACACACACACACACCCGGCAGTGATGTACGCTCACGTGTACTGCTTCGTTTTCCGTGTGTGGGCTCGAATACAAAAGGCTAGTCCTTCTTATCTTCGCCTGTTGTCTCTCTGCCTGTGTGCGAACATGGACACACAGCAACATGTGTATGCATGTGCACGCCGAGAAGAAAGTACAACAGAGCTCCAAGTACAAGTGTGTGTAAGTGCTTGTGGGTTTTTCCTGTTTCCAGTGATGAGCAGGTTTTGTTGTTTTTTTTGTTTCGCTGGCCTGTCTCTCAACTCAGCACGGCACTAATAGGCATTCTGCAAGCCACTCTGCTCTGCAATTAGCCGAAAACCATGGGAAAAACATTGATAAACAAAGATGAAACAATTCACGCCTTGCCCATCGTAGAGCCCTCAATCGAAGTCAAATGCTATTATCATCCCAGCAATGCCTTTCGGCAGGTGGAAGCCCGCTCTGCCAAACAGACACTACTTTGCCCTTGAAACACATCAAACAAAAGCAGATGCAAGTGCCTGTTTGTTCAAACACTTATTAAATGCCCATATAGGCCATTTATGTGGGTGTTGTTACTGGAACCAGAGCTAAAGCGATGGCGGGCGCTTTATCCTTGTCCACACAGGGCTCTGGCAGTGTGGGCCCGGGGCTGCTGCCCATAGTTTCATGTCAAAGCCAGAGACAGAGACTACAGCCACCACCACCAGGGCTGAAAAGCTCCATCATCCAGCAAACACGCTCATTTATCCTGAGCTGGCTGCAAAGTAAAAGAGATTGCTCGAGGAATTTAAAAAAAAAAAAAAAAAGTACATGAATTGTTCTATCTTTTCTCATTGGCTTTCTATCTCTCCTTCATCTCCCATTCCCCAGATTTCTCTCATTTCAGGCGATTTCTTTCTTGAAAATGTTTACGCTTAATGAAACCCGACCAGCCTACTCCCTGAAGCCTGATGCCTTTGAACATTACTCTTAGCCTCAGCAGATCAATATCAACCACATTCCCTGTCCGTCTGCTCGCAACCACTAAACTTTGTAGTAATGAATGATTTTTTTTTTTAACCTCAAAAACTCTCTGGAGTTGTCTGATGAAACCAGCAGCATCTGGATCCTCCAGTTGGTTTTTCCTGTGAATGCTGTCAGGCCAAATAATATCTCTTGTATCTCATATAGCTCTTAATCTCCCACCAATAATTGAAGAGTAACAAAAAACAAAATGCTCTCATTCCCTTCACAGCAGTCACTTACAGTGATGCAAGTTGACGGAAATCCAAAGCACAGGCTGGAAATTGGATGAGGAGCCGGGTTGCATCACAGCACCAGACAGGCAGCATATTGTATTGGTCAAACAAGTGCTCGGCTCTGGCACTCTGTTTACATCAGAGCTGGTCAACACGAGTCAAGGAGGTGAATCTGAGGTTGGTGCTGTGCTTCACTGGTCTCAGTGAGTTTTACAAGGTCTCTGTCAATAGCCGTGACAAGCTACAAGCGACATTTCTGCACTCTTGACTGCACCGGGGAACCTGTGGGTCTGTATACTGACGCTCAATGGGTACAGCATAACAATGATAACTCCTGGAGGGCCTGCCAGTGAGTTTACAGTATTTACACAGTGATAAAACACATAGAAACAGGAGTAAAGTGGTGGGAAGGTGGGGGAGATATGCAATTAGGATGGACAATCGTAAGCAACTCTTCAAAATAGGAAAACTAGAAACATAGCGGCTTGCCAAAGCTATAAAAACATGCATCAAATAGCATTTAAACTGGAGCAACAATATTCGTTGTTACAACATACTGTAGGAAATAACACCAGTTTTTCCTGAAAATGCCCAGTGATTGTTTGAGCTGTGTGCATTAACATTGATTGAAGAAAATTTAATTTAAAAAAATCAATATGCACTTTAGAGCCAGTGGTTAGTTGATTAGTCAATTAGTCAGTGAACAAAATAAAAATTGGCAACTACTTTGTTTACCAGTTCATCGTTTTGTCATTTTATACACAAAAATGTTAAATATTCCTTGATTACCGGTTCTCAGTTGTGAGGATTTTCTGCTTTTCAGTGTTTTATTTGATATTAAATAGAAAAAGGTTAGCTTTTAGACAAATCCTCCAACTGCATTATCACTTGGCAAAACTCAATATGCACACAGTGAAGCTGGCAACAACCAGATAAAACCTAAAGCTCTGCTCCGCCCCCAGATGTGTTGCTTCCATGCCCCGTGTATTTTCACTGTAAGGCTCTAAAAAAATTGTGATGGGCCTTTCGGATAATGTGGAAATTACTGGACAAAACAGCAGCAGTAGCATGTAACTAAGTACATATACTCAAGTACTGTACTTAAGTATGAATATGAGGTTCTTGCACTCTACTTTGTTGTATTTTCTTTTAATGATACTTTATACTTTTACTGTCAGAGGAAAATATTGTACTCAACAATTGTTGTTATTGTACAAAACAAATTCAAATTTCTTGCATGAAAAACCATAAGAGTTTGTAAAACATGATGTTTTGTTGTATATTAAATTACCACATGGTTTACACATTGAAAGCAGCAACAATAATTAATTAACCAATCATTTGATTTATAGAAAATTAATTGCCAACTATTTATATAAAGATTTGAGGTTTTTTTTGTTTGAGTTTTGGAATGCTTTTTTGTTAATAATCTCAAGGTCTTTTTTCATTTGTTTTTGTTAAAGTTTTTTCTGCAATGGGTACTTTTACTGTTACTACTTACAGTACATTTTCCTGATTATACTTACTTTTACTTAAGTACTTTCCCTTTTAACAGAGTATTTGCACATGGTGGCATTAGTACTTTATGTTTACTGAAGAAAAGCATCTGAGTACCACCATAGCAAAACAATCATAGTAACTCCCAACCGTTTATGGGTTTTTCTTGTATAAATTTGGCCTGTTTTTGCACTAATTGGTAAAAAGGTGAAAGAAATTGCAGAAAGCATTAGCAAAGCCTTTCAATACGAAGCAATCCAGTTCAACACCACTGCAGGCTACAAACTCAATAATAAACATATAGTTTAATTAATACTCCTGACAGAGTTAATCAAAATTGAACATGATTATCTTTGGAAAGGTAGAGGTTTTGGCTGAGCTGCTGTGATGGATTGCAATGCATTTTACACATGTAGCTGATCCAGCTGTGCAGCCACTTTATATGGAACATAAATGAGAATGAATTGAATCACTTGAAATTTATTTATGTAGAAGACGAGTTTTCTCATCCTGTGGCCTTGGACCCTTCTGCGTCTGTATTAAAAACTAGTTTGCACAGATAGCCACCCCATTCTTCATTCCAGAGCAGACGAACGTAATTCATGGTTATTGTCCGACAACAGCCCTGCGTTGTGTTCCCCTCCCTCCCTCTAACCCTCTCTCCACTGCTGTGGTTTCTTCCTGATCAATGTGTGTTCTTAGCAACTCCATCTCTTTCTAATTAAGATATTTCACTGTGTTCTCTTCAAGGATTTCACAGTAAAGGTCAAGCTGACAATTCTCCAATTTAGGTCTCAGAGCGTTCACAAAGGTCTTGTTTGTCATGACAACAACGATCCTGTCTCAGTATTTTCAGCGTGGCAAAAATGTCAGCGACTGATGACATTAGGGGTTTTGGGAAGTGTGATATGTTGGCCCGCACCTTGCTCAATCCGCTCCAACTCCATCAGACTCACTTACTGGAGTAATCACCTCATGTTTCATCAGAGCTTTCCGATGGGACAAATGATCGCTATAAAACACAAGGAAACAAATTAGCCACTGGTGTCAAGATTTTAATGGTTCCAATTAGTCAACACTTTGGGGAATGTGCATTACTAAGAACGATAGCATTCCACTTCCAATCTGTAAATTCCACCTAGTTTGCAGCAGTCAAAACCAATGTGTCCGACAGTTTTTACACTTGTCCTACACGCTTAACATTACTGTAACTCGTGTTGATTAAGTGCATTGTGCATGATAGGAGAGCAGGGCATTTACTCAGACTGACATCGCCACCCTAAACCCACACACCCACATCTCCACATGCCAACAACTCTGAGGCTTATCCTGTTTCAATGCCAAAAAGGATGGCAGCTAAATATCCAGACAAATATATATTTTAGGCAAACATATTTTCTCTGCTCTGTCTGCAACTTCTTTCCTCTCAAGTGTTGTCCAACAGTAAACTAACTCATGGAAACCATGCCAACTGGATAGCAAATATTCCACACTTTAACTTTTCATTACTTTTGGTTTCCTCCAACTTGCTGTCTGAACTGAGAGTGCTGATTTGGATGCACATCTGCCAGCAGCTCCTGAATGATTTGTTCCCAGATTACATCCTTTGGAGCATTATTCTTTTGGCACTCTCTGCCTTCTCTGCAATGTTCTGACTACAGACAGAGACAGTAACCAATCAGTTACTCTTAGTAGGCTTTCCAGAGGTTGTGGAGCCAGCCAGAACTGCTTCATTTTGTTTATCAGAGTATAGATAAAAATGATGTCTCGTTTTATTTAAAAACATTTGGTACTTCAACTGCGAGTGTAACAACATTTCACATTTCAAGTCCACCTGGAGGCATGTTCAAAAGCATGTCAAAATACTCTGCTATTCTTAATATTTTGACATGGATTTCCATATAAAAGGTTAAAAAAAACAAAACCCTTTGGATCTGGCCTTGCACCCAGTCCACCACTGTTGCTTGCCCATAGTTTTGCTTTTCATCGTCTCCTTGTCTAGCTATTAAGGTGGCTTAAGTTAGCTTTCAAGAAAACACTGGGGAGACTACAGTCTCAGTCAGACCCAGACTCAGATGTAGAATCTGTTGTGCACCTAAATTGGCAAGATGTATCAGAATGAAAAGTGTAGTTAGCATCTTGAGTTTGTTAATGTTGTTTATGAGCTTGCTGTTTACTGGCTGACACAGCGTTACTGGCTGTAAACTACAATTCTATCTATGTTGTTAGTGTGTTCACAATGGTCTGGTTTTCATCCAAAAACTGCGCACTCCACCATGTTCGATGTCAAAACTCTCACTACGCTATTGCAAACTCTGCTCTCTGTACTGACAAGTCCGCTCTGTGCTAGAGGTTTCGGGTTTCTTTGTCGGTGTTGTGTTGAAGCATCGACTGTACATAAAGATGGACAATGCGTCTTCACTTACTTCCCCTGTACAAAAATGAAGCAAAAATATCTCAGATGCGACCGCTGCCATTATGCGCTGGTGACTGCACAGAGTCTGCACAGTAGTATCTCCATGGTATCAGGTTCCTACTGTCCGTCCAAATAATTGCAAGCAGTGGCACTAGTTGCGAGCTCATCTACTGGCACACACAGTTGTCACCATGTCATTAAAATTCCCTTTTTATAGCATCAAATAACTGATTAAATCCAAGCTCATTGGAAAAACAATAACTTAAACACCTGGATAATCAGATCTACCTAAAATGACAAAAACTATCATTGGGAAAAATTTATTTGACATAAGGTTTTAATGTGGCCCAAGTCCCATCCACTAATATGGAGGAGGTGCGGTTAATCACCTGTACAGCAGCCAGCCACCAGGGGGGCCATCCAGATGTTTTGGCTGTTAAGTTATCCATCTTTATCACACAGTCTACGTTTCTATGAGCCTGTTCCTCCACCACTATGTTTCTGGCTTTTGAATTTGAGTCGTACCTAATCTAGTTTGCCTGGCATACATTAGACATATTAGATACAGCTCCCTTCAGTAGAGGAATGTAAAAACACCTCTCAAGTGGCAAACTTTGGACAGATACATGTCAGCATAGTCAAAATCAGACATTTTACAGGACATAAGGAAAACACATTTTTTGCCTGAGGGGGAGTTTAATAAAAGTACACAAACGACCCTTAGATGCACAATCATAATGTATTGGACAAATTTAAATTTTGCCCTTTTGTTGGCACAAGATGAAAAGTGAATTTTGGCACCAAAATGCATGCTAATCAACCCAACAGCTGTCAACACATTTCCCTCTGGACCACAAATGTCGACCTTGTTACGGTACGAGAAGAAAAGTCAGGAGATCAACAGAGTCATTAGAGTCTATCCTGTGGAGACCATCAATGTGTACCAGAGTTAAACGCAAATTAAACAAGTGTGATTTATAGGCTCACATCCTCCTCAACTCTTCAACGCCTGGCTCAGTCTATCACTCTGCCTTGAGATTTATTACTAGTGATGTCTACAGTACTCGTCATTGTATTTTATATGACAGGTTTGGGTGGTCTTCTCTCCAAGAAAGACCTTCTACTCTTTGGTATATTTTTATCTATAAGCCTTTTCTGGAAATTACCATAATACCTTTCAGAATCAATTTGTCACTCAGATGGGCTTTATCAGACACGCTTTACTGAGTGTGTGTTGCTTCATGCTCTCTGTTAGGTCTGGACTTGGAAAGACTGCTTTCGAGTTTAGCGCACAAAATACAGCACTTCTTTAATTAAAGTCAATTCCCTTGAACTTTTTGAAAATTACAAAAATCTGGTGTTAAACCTCCCAACGTTTTCCTGAACTTGTTTGATCTTGTTTTACATTTTAATTATTTTGTAATTATCCATAAAACACATTACAATTGATTTTCCTAATTTAACCATTAAATTACTTTATCAGAAATTTGAGCCCCTGGGGACCATGAATGTAAATGCAACATTTCACTACAATCCATTTGATAGTTATTAGGATATTTCAATAAAATCTAAAGATTTTAATAGCAATGCATAAGATAACTTTTCAGTCAAAATCAAGGGACAAATAGTTTAGCTTCTTCAGGACACATTCTGAAGGTGAATTTTTTCCATCAGGTCATCATTACATTGGGACTGCTGGTATGACTAACTGCCACTTGAAATCTATTATTCCCTATGCAATTTTTCTTTTGAATTCTCTGTAAATGTTATTTTTTTATGTTTTTTTGTTGTTTTTATTTTTTTTTATTGATAATCAGATTATATTGTATTTATAGATTCCTTTATTGCACTTTGTGTTATGGCATATTTTTGTTTTTATTACTAATCTGTTAATGCGCTTACATGTTACCGTAGACAACAAGCCATTCAAACAAATTGACCCAGGTAGGATTAAAGTTGTGTGAGTCTGAGTCTAAGACAACCATTATTGCCATCCCTAAATCTGCAATTTGCTAGCCTGGCTAAGAATGTCAAAGTATTACTCTATAGAAAGAAAGTGGCAAAAAGTTTGTAACAGTTAAAAAAAAGAAAAGAAAAGCTAAACAAATATAACGCCTTTAAAAGAACCAATTACAAAACAAGAAAGAAGAAAGACAGAAACAAATTAAAAAGATAACCCAAAGACATTAAGAAAATGAGTAGCCGGAGTTAAATAACAACAAGCTTCCAACAAGCAGAAAAACAATAATACGCATACGATAAATGGGAGCAAGGCAAATCAAATAAATGTATTCACTTTGCAGAACTAAGTCTATTAAAAAAATATCTCTGAGGCCCTGACTACGTGCCATTCCATGAGTCTGCCGATTTAGATTTACTGTATTCTTTGGCAAAACATTAGCACACATTGCTGAGACATGCTGGAGCTGTGTTGGCAGAATACAAGGAATAATAGCGGCTGTTTGCTGCAGAATATTACACACCACACGGCCATTAACCAAATGGCAGTGAAATTAATGCATTTGCTGCACAAAGAGTCAGTTGGTCTCAGAGGTCTGGAAATGGCCAGACTGCAGAGGATCCGATTGAGCCTTACTATTGATCGTCAGGAAATTTGTTCGCCTAGATCTGGTCTTAAAGCTAAGCCCTGACTAAGACCGACACCCTGTGTACCTCTATCCAGTGCCCACATCCAACAGCTCCCCCGCACCTTTCTCTCTCACCCCATCCTGGCTTATTGAGCTCTACACTGCAGGAGAGAGGTCAGATGAGGGCTCTGCCTCCCCCGCCTCCCAGCATGTCTACCTCAACTCACATTGATGGAAAGGCTTGCCAATTTGCTGTGTCACATAGGGATATTAGAGGTCGGGGTGCTGCTCTTACACCCTCACCTAACCCACTGCCCTATCCCAAAACCCTCCTGACCCACCTGTCTGTGCTTCCTCAGCTAAAATGCCTTCAGGGAATAGAGGAAGGGCAGAGGAGACAGTTTTCAAGTATGTTTGTGTGTGTGTGCAGATGATAAGGTGCATGTGTGAGACATATTGGCCGTGTGCGCCCGTGTGTGAGAACTTGTGTTTGTGTCTCAGAGCGCTGGCATGTTGCCGTGCGAGTAGCAGACATGGTATGTCAGATTTAAGTAAAAACCATGGAGAGATAGTGACACAGGAAGAGACTTAAAAGCACGCGCTGCCGGCGCCGCCGCCGCTGAAGGTGTGCGGCTGTGTGTGAATGATAGAACGCTTGTGTCGCTCATCGTCTTTCAGCTCACGGCCGTGGTTAATTATTCACCGGGGTTGTGCTGCAGAGATGAACTGAGGGGCTCTGGGATAAAGGCACTGGAGGAGGAAGATGAAATTATAAAATCCTAATGACGGAACTCTGGCTGAATGGTAATTTCTTAAATTGATTTTGAAGAGGTGCCCAGACAGAAACCGGCATGGAGAGACATTGAGATGGGGAGAGGGAGAGGATTCCTCCTTCTCTCTCCTGTCTCTATCACTCTCTCTCTGGACATGTTCCAGCCCTTTTCACCTCTGGCCTAATCTTCCTTTTTATCCCACACTTAAGCTTCATCGCCACGCGTCTGTCCTTTTGTTTCAATCTCTCCTACTTAACCTCAACTTCTCACCTCCCTCTGCCTACGTTTTCTGTTCACAAACCTCTGCGATGTGATTGTCTTATTACCTATTATCTCATTTTACTCTTCAGTCATTGTATACAGGGCCTAAATACAGGACCTTAAACTATGAGTTGCTATCTTCTTTGAGGTGAAATGCAATGTGGTTTATTTGGACTAAGAGAGTTATCTGAACTAGCTGCAGAAAATGAGCATGAACACAGTTTAGAAAAAGGAAGATGACATTTGATGGTCAATGGATTAAAACCAAAGACAAATCTGTGCTGATGCTTATATTCAGATATTACATTAAACATTGGCGGTGTACAGGACATCCATCCTGTTCTGTATTTTAAGTATTATACCATTTTTTTTCACTTTATAAATATATATTACCACACTTTTCCTATTAGGTGGGAAGGTAAATTACATCACAAACAATTAAAAATAAAAGCACTTACTTTACTGATGCCAGCAACCATTATATGCAGAAGACCAGAGCTGTCAATTAAACTCAAATAATTAGAGTAATAGTTTATCCTTCTGATAAAAACAATTCTTTGCTTTCTGTTCAACAGTGAGATGAAAAGACTGATATCATGTCTGAACAAAAAGTCAAAAAATATCCCACGTAGTTATTATGAACAGTGCACTTCGTAGGCCAGCCAGGGATCAAGACTAACAGCATCCCATCGTTCCGGTGACAAAAAATTTGTCTGGGATGATCTTCACCGAGACAAGGGATTTTTTGTAGTATGTATTACTATAACTCAGCAAATGACAAACTGAACTGAGCACCTACAACATAGTGCGTCCTGCTGTTATCACTTAAACAAGAGATAGCTTGCTGTGAGCCACCAGTGGGTAGCAGAGTTATGCTTTGTTTTGGCTGACAGAATTAACAGCTAACTGAGGTAACAGAGCTAACAGCTAACAAAGCTTCACACTGCAGGTCTGAGAGTTTCTGTTAAGAGGAACATGAAGTTTTAAACAGTGAACTGCAGTTTAATGTGACAACACAAAAGTTTACGGTAAATAAACATAATGCTTCAGTTGAGTGCAGTTTAGAGGAAACATTAAAACTACTTACAGTTTGGATTTACAAACACTTTCCGTCATTGTTTACATTTAATCAAACTTCTGTCGAAAATTTAAGTTACCACATACATTTACTCCATTCTGTACTTACGTGCCCTGCCTAAGTCTGTAGAAAAGTCTAAGTAGACATTATTTGTTACAAAGTGCTTTACCTGAACTAAAAACAAAAAAAATAACAAACAGCAGCTAAGTCTGATTTAAGCTGGGTTAATGCTGTATCTTTAAGAGTGTCTTTTTTTTCATTTAGGGCTAGCAAAACACATATTATTATTAATTTTCTCAAGAGTTTGATGGTATTTTTATTACATCACTAACTGTAAATGATAATTGCAAAAACAATTTGCACCCGTTTACATTTAACACGAACACTGTGACACTTCAATAAATGAAAAGACATTAATAGAATAATAAAATGTCTACATTTGGGCCATCAAAAATGTACTAAATTCAGAGGCTGGGTGGCCCATGGGGCCAGTGCATTAAAATATTACCATCTATCACTGATCTTTTTAAAATAAATTTCTTACATCACCGCTGTATGGTTGAGTATGATTGGCTGTACTCAATACTCCAGCCTGTTGTGGATCTGTATGCTGGATTTAACATGTCTTGGTTCAAAATTGAAATAAATCTATGTTTGAGTTCTCTGTACTGTTGATGATGATTGACTCTGATAGATAGCTGGTGGGTGGATTCAATAATAAAATAACCTGACAGAACAGGTGACACACCAGATGCTCAACCACTTTTGCTGTAATTCCAGGGACAGCGTGAAAATTTACGAATAATGAAACAGTATTTTCCATAAATGCCACCATGGGACACATTAGAAGAAGTGACATTTGCTCTTGAGACCTGGGTAGCCTTATAATAAATTCATATTTCAACAAATATAGAGCAGCTTTACTCACAAATTCCTTAGAGCTGGAATCTCACAGACATGGTTAACCCCTAACATCCCGGATCAAGCTGTCGCACTGGATGGACAGACCCTGTTGAGAGTCATGAGGACTCAAGACTCTGATGCAAATTCATGCACTGCAGGAATTGAATGATGCCATCAGTAGCAACATGCCCAAAGAACCAGATGAAATTTTCATAGTAGCTGCTGATTTTAATCAACTCATCCTTCAACTCCAAAGATGTAGCAGGATCAAGGACAAATGAAATTTCATTTTTTTAAACTTTGCTTTGACTAATGAATCTACCTTCATCTTCCTTCTACCTTATATACATACACACACACACACACACACACACACACACACACACATATATGTAAAATTGTTAGATGTTGAATCCGAGGACAGGAACATCATTTGCACGTTAGTTGGACCAAATGCATGTGTGAAATGCTTCCATCCATGCATACTGATTTTCCCCAGTTTAAAAGCATGCATATGTATTCTGTCATTTCATTTCTGAGCATGGCAGTCATCTCAAGGGTAGATAAATGTTCCAATGATTGAAAACCATCAATGGAAGCAACTACAAAAATGTGGGAGGAGAAAGTAAATGCTTACTATCTTCCTCTCACTCAATGCCTGCTGTTGAGTTGCCATTGAGCAGAAGCAGAAGCACTTAACCTCCAACTGGTTTAGTGGAGTAGCTCAGTAAATCTGTATGGAAGGATCAGAGGAAGACATTTTCACACCCTTCCTCTTTCACTCCACTTTTACACCACCTGTACGAGCAAGGCGCATTCACACTTCAGCACACAAGCTGAGACATATAAACACACACCTCTTTGATCCTCCCTCTCCAGATCTTGCCTCTGTCAGCTTCCTTTAGCGTTTCTCCCCTCTCCTCCCTGTCTATCTTCGTTGTTGTCCTCTGTGACCACCATACCATCCTGGCCAGGCCTGTTACCCTGTTATCCGTGCGGCGGGCCGCAGAGGAGAGCGAAAGGCACAGTGATTGACAGAGATAAGGCCTCTAATTAGAAGCAGTGATTGGGGGCTCTGGAGGGGGCTTAGCTTCCTGGCAGGCAGAGACAGAGGAGACAGAGACATATCCAGGGCGCCCAACCCCTCCGCAATTAGACACACATCTGCTATCAGCGATCAGCTCAGTGTCCCTGGAACGGAGAAACGTTCTGCAGCACGTTGCCTGTCAATGTCATTCATTGTCCCTTTTGCTTCCCTTGTACAACCCGCTGCCACCCCACCCAATGGATTGGGGAGATACTGCTGGTGGCACAGTACGCTCAGTGCGAGAGAGCATGATGAATATTCATGCAAAGTTCTCAGCATGCATGTAAGACAGAGAGACACAATCATGCATTTACTGTCTGTAGTGCACACACATGTTCAGTTATGGCTAAATGCACTTATACAGACAGTTCAGAATGCATCTTGTGTTGGCTCTTGTAAATGATGCATGTATAAATTAATGCACACATGCAAGACATCACAGGGGATGTGTTTAAGTAAATGGGATGAATGCACATGCAAACAAGAATAGACACACACTCTTTAACAGTATGTGTATATGTTGAACACACCATTAGCATGCACAAGCCTGACTTGGTATTCTTACTGCGGGCTTTGAATTTACAGTGTGAAAGTATAATCAGCCTGCTGAGATTTTACAGCCCGGGCGAAATGTCACATCATCTCGCCCCCAAGTTTTATGACTCTAATCTGGGTGGCTGACACGGGAGCGGCACCCGCTAGCATGTTCAAAATGGAATAATAGTACATTATGACACACAAGAGCATACATCACAGGAGCTCTTTGCAGCTGGAGTGCATTGTCGCATCCAGCCAATTTATGAGCCGATACGTCTACAGACTAATTCCAAATATGGGGGAGCCGTCATTTGAATAATCTACACCGAGGGAGCGGAAGGCTAGGAGATATTTAACATGATGAATAAGCCAGAGCCGTACAACTTGTGCTATCTGCTAAGGTCTTAAATCTAGAGTACTAGCCAGGGGTGGAGGGGTGAGGCTGGATAGAACGAGTCCATGTTGGTCAGAGGCTTTTAAAAAGAGAGAAGATCCAGACAGTTGAACTAAAGAAAGTTCAGGAGTGAGACACAGGGGGCCGGTTATGCATAGTGTCCAACTAAAGGGATTTCTCAGAGACATCGGCTGAAAAGGCAAATTAGTCTAGGACCGAGCGTAATCCATGTCTGTGAAACTGGCCACGAGTGTTGTCTCCCCGGGGAGCCAGGTCTTCATTATAGCCCTGTTCTTCAATATCACACCCCAGCCTCTGCCTGGAGACCAGCCGCCTCAGCAACAAAGGAATTTGGTTTTAACATGCTCTGTTAAACATACTATGCGGCTTGGCTCTTGTCCTCTGTGCACTGCTTTTTTAAGTCATCTAAAAAAAATAGAATTACTGCCATGTGGTTGTATGCTTCCACAAATTGGTCAAGTTGCACTTACGTTTTACTTCCATGCCTGTAATGCCTCAAACAGCATTTCAGTCTCTGACCAAATGTCATGCCTTCTGTTTGTATGATATGATGTTGATTAATGGCCAGAAAAGGGTTTTTGCAGAACGCTATAATGCCACAGTGAAGTTGATCTTTGACCTTTTGGATATAAAATGTCCTCACTTCATGATTTTTATCCTTTTGGACATTTGTTTAAAATTTTGTCCTAATAAGTGAATGAATTCTTGAGTTTTGAGGTCACAGTGACCTTGACCTTTGACCATAAAATTCTAATCATAATAGTCTTGAGTCCAAGTGGACATTTGAGCCAATTTGAATTTTTCAAGGCCTTCTCATGATACGGCATTCATGAGAATAAGCCAAACGCAAGGTCAAAGTGACCTTGATCTTTGACCTCCAAATTTGAATTAGTTCAATGTTTACTCCAAGAGGAAACTTGTGCCAAATCTGAAGAAATTCCCTCAATGTAGTCTTGAGATATTGTGACGGATACAAGGCCATATTGGTCTTGACATTTGACCACCAAAATCAGATCAGCTCATCTTTGAGTCCAAGTGAACAATTGTGTCAAATCAAAAAAAATCTCTCGAGGGTTGACCCCTGTCTCACCTGGTAGAGTGTGCACCCCATATAGGCTGAACCCTCTGCAGCAGCCAAGGGTTGAATTCAACCCGTGGCCCTTTGCTGCATGTCATCTCCTCTCTCTCGCCTACCTTTTATGCCTGTCTACAGCTGTCTTATCACTAAAAGGTCAAAAATATCCCAAAATAATCTTTAAAAAATCCCTCTAGGTGTTCTTTAGATATTTCATTCACAGGAATGAGATAGACGAGGTCACAGTGATCTTCATCTTTGACCACCAAAATCAGATCAGTTCATCTTTGAGTCCAAGTAGACGATTATGCCAAATGTGAAGAAAATCCCTCATGCTGTTGGAGTTCTCGAGAATGGGGCGGGACAAATAATGCCATGGCAGAGACATTATAACCGTGAATGTTGTTCTTCCGCTCTTGCTTTGTAAACATGAACAGTGTGAGCTTAGCCTTGAATAAGCGACCTCGAGCTAGGTGTGCACCACCAGTGCTCAGCATAATGGGGAGCAGGAGAAGATTGTTAGCTCTGTGCAGGGTGAGGAGGGCAGAGTCGTATCCCCTTAGCACAGGTCAAACAGCCTCTATGAAGGGAGGAAGAAATCAGGACAGTAGAGACGTGGAGAGGGAGACAGGAGCAGAGTGGTAAGGAGGGGAGAAATCTGTGAGCTCACTCAAGGAGAAAAATGGGAGAATTGGAGCATTTCCCCCTCGTGGATACTCAACATTTATGACCAGACAGAGAGATAGAAAGAAGAAAAAAGATAAGGGTATGTGTATTCTTAATGCCTGTGTTGTCACGCACAAGACACAGTGCAGATTCAGAGATAGGCACCTTTTTTAAGCATTTTAGGCAAAATTCTTCCTCGACGGCTAGGTGTCCAACTCCGTCCTGAAACATGAGTCATCTTCATTCAGGCGATACTAAATAATAACACCAACATAGATCTAGTCCAAACATCTGGGACCATACAATTAGCTTAAAATCGACGCCACCGAACCTTTTCAAGCCTGCTTGAAATATCATAGAGAACCAAACTCATATGCAATGTAACATTATTCAAAACGTAAATCATACTGGGGCTTATTTTCCACAAAGCAAATGCTTCCAGGCCTTTTACAAGACAAGGACGTCGATATTGAATGACTGTGCAAAACCCTGGATTACATTTAAAGAGTTATTTTTTTTCTATGTCCATTACCAACATTTTTTACATTCTAGCTGTACAAAATCTGCACATGGAAACTACAGTAAATAAAAGGCAGGAATTTGGTCATGAGGAATACATGAGGTCAAGGTATTGCTGCTGTGAAGTAATGAAAACACTGCGTGAAGATTAGGGGAAGATTGTGTTCTATTGCAGACCTGAAATTACACATTTGCTGCTTCATTCATTGTGTTTTTTAATTGTTACATCCTCAAATAATGAATATATGTTTCATATTTCAAAACACATTTATTTCTTTTAAAAAAATCTTAAATTACAGTATATGCAGCTGAATCAGGAAAAGTTTTAAATCTTTAACAGCTGAGATAACATAACAGGGTATAATTAAGTGTAAACATGGAAGTGAAAAGCCATTAATCTACAGGGGAACCATGGATGATTTTCGTGATTGTGTTTTAATGAGTAATAATTTAACTACAAAAGTGCACTCAGTAGATCACAGATATCAGACCCAAGCTGATTGCAGCCACTCTGGACAAGTCCAGCAGATGTGTCGCATCGCGTCTCAGGAAAATTATACAATTTGTGACGGAGCTGCAGCACGTTGCACAAAGCAGATCAAGTTCTCCTGCTAACAGACAATGAATTTAAAATACAAATTAGCTATAATTGTGAGCATTAATGTATTTTAATGACTAAAACACAGCCACAAATCTCTTATCCATGTATTCATAAAAAGACTTTTTATGCATTTAGTGTCTAATTGTCTGTAGGCTACAGCACAACAAAGTAGTAAATAACAGCAATAAACAAATAAAAACACACCACAAAACATTTAACTGCCTACTTACTGACTTAAGAGTAGAAGCACAAATATCAAAGAAAAATGACCACGTCACCAAAATCTGCAGGTCTACAGAATTGGGCACGCTGCACTTCTGACACACTCACGGTGTCGTATGACACCGTGTGGCGCACAGGACAGAACAGGTTCACAGCCATGGCATGGTTCGACACTCCCTTACAGTCAGGATGGTGACCAAAATAACAAAAAAAAAAAAAAAAAAACGGGGACTAATTCATCTTGTATCATACCTTCCTTTAGTGTATCATGACATACTGGATATGGAATTAATCTGCAGATGCTCAAGTTCAAAATGAGACCAAACTTTTCTGTAGATGCTACTTTTTGAGTCGTGATGAAGCCCAAAATGTGGCCTGAAGCAGACGTTTAAGGCTTGTTGTTTTTAACCGTGCTTTCTGGAAAGCTTGCAGCCTCCACACGGTAAAGAGGAATGAGGTCTGACAGTTTAAAACAGTCAATAACAGTCAGCCAGAATGAATCACTGCAACTACAAGAAGTCCCTGAGCATACAGTCTGTTCTCACAAAATATGAGGCTGATTGGTCCAGTAGTTTGCTTACACCTGGCCGGAGATATTTATTACTTCTTACCTCATAGACAGACCACACTAAAATATGTATAAAGTTGTTGATGCCCACTATTTTAGCTCCTCATCCATTTAGCCTCTTTGTATGTTTGCCCCTCTGTGTTGACCTCAACTCACATATACACATATAGATTGTCAAAAATGTATAGCAGAAAGTCAGTGTAATAAAAGTTTCAGCACTTGCACCATTATTAGAATTCAAAAGTAGCTTCTTGCTGCATGCAAACTGAATATAGAAGCTCAGTGAATGTCTCATTATTATAATTGGGGACTAGCATGCTCCGCTGTTAGCAGGCTACTTTTGTGCTGCAATTTTTTGGCTCCCACTCTTCTTTTCTTGTCAAGATGCATTTTATGTTTCCATCTTTTGGTGTTGTGATAATTTAAAGCATTGCTTGTGATATGTCGAGGCGCTGGAGTCGTATGGAATCTGTGAGTGTGAGGCAGAGTGAAGGCTGAGTATTTATGAATGGCTTTTAACAGCAGGGGAGAGATGAACTGCTGGATTTTCCCTGCTCTCGTTTCTTCGCCTCCTTTCTCTTTCTCTCTGCTTTTCAGCCCCCACCCCGAGTCAGTGTGCGGCATCCCATTGTGCGTGACATTCAGCCTCAGTGTGAAAATCAGCAGATGGGTAATTTTGTTTGTATGGTTAGTGTGGATGTGTGGGAGTGTGTTTCTGTCTGTGTGTGAAGAAAGAAAGTGGGTGAGGGAGAGCTAAGGAGCACGGAATAATTTATGACCGCTGTACCCTATAATTAGCAAAAACTAAATTGCGTGTCAATGTAGGAGGCATTTAAATAGGGCTCTGCTTCTGTCAAAGGACATTACAAACCTCAAAAAGAAATACAGTAGCAGGCGACAGTGTATTTCCACTGACTCCCTCTCTGGGCTGACAAAATAGGATTGCTAAAATAGGACCCCATGGCCTGAATGATATTAGACCCAGTTTGGCAAGAGCAAAGCACCAATAACTTTGTGATGAATTGCTAATTCTCAATTACTTTTTGGCTTTTAATCTGTTAATAAAGGCGACAGCACAGCCCAAAGGCAGAATCACATTTGGGAACACAGAGCACATTCTAAAGAAAAGACAGCAAATTGCCGTGTTTTAATTCTTCCTTTATACACTCTGTTGCTTATGAAGGTACAGGCTAGCCTGAGGAGTGTGTGTGTGTGTGTTTGTGTGCGTAGCACTTTCACAGATGGAGGCTGTTGTCATTTGAAAAAGCGGTTGGCTGATTGATCAAATTGACTTTTTAGCTCAAAACAATCCCTCAAGCTTCATCTGAGACCTTGAGTAAGGACGGGACGATATTTTTTCTCACTGCTCAAATCAATTCATGACACACTGTTTGCACTATGACTCAAGCACCATTAGATATAACAAAAAACCAACTTTGATGAGGACAAAGAATGACAGGTTGTCATGATTTAATCTCAGCTTCAGTCTTTAAGCAAAGGGTACACTGAAGAACAATCTAATTATGTTGTTCTTTTTACCATGTAATAAACACTTTCCTAATGAAAGGTTGGCTATATTACATGAGATCTGAGTGTAGAATACATGCGACAAATCTGACTCAACATATCACAAAAATGTATAATTGCTGATTCAAAATATTCCAGCTTCCTTTATATTTATCTATAATATATATTTAGATATCTTAAATGATAAATCATCATTAAAGTCTCACACAAAGTAGTTTGAACATCTGCTATCAGCACCTTGGAGCTTCTAAGTAGGAATCAGACCTAGTTTATGTCATATTACTGCTCAAAAAAGTTATCCACCTATTGGCATGTCATGGTAGTCGACCCCTTTATGCTGATCAACCCTCTTGTGGATGCCAATAGGGTTGAGTACCACATTTAACTCACTGGTTCTGGTAATTTAGTCTGTAATTTGTTACTGGTACATAACAACACCTTTTATTGGTACTTTCTTTTCTCTGTAATAAAAAAAATTACATTTTTAACCAGCTGCAGAGGTGATGTGGTAGTCTAAAAAGCAATTCGGCTACACACAGAGCTAGCCTTCTGTCTCTGTCTCTCTGTCTCTCTGTCTGCTTGTGTGGGTGTGGGTCTCGCTGCTCATCTAGCTTCGATACTAAGCTATTACTTAAATAAACTATTGTGGCATATCGCTGCTGCAGCGATAGTTTTGAGTCGCTGGAACGCCAACAGAGCACATTCATTTATTTGTGGAGGCCTGACACAATTTAAAACATCTGCTGCCACAACTAGATTTTCTGTTTTTGGAGCTGAACCATTCATTAGGAGCACTATTGAATATACATACAGTATACCGTTAGGTTATGCACTGCACCTCTCGGAGCACAAAGCGCACTCTGGGTACAGTTGGAGCAGTAGAACACCTTGCATATTGAATTACTTTTGTGCAAGCTCCGACCGCGAATGGATACAGATAAAAACAAACAAGAAACAAAGAAAGATAAAAATAAATATTTAAAAGAAAGAAAGCTACAGTACAATTTATAAAGAACACACTATAAAATACAATAAGTTAAAACTAGAATATGTAGCCTATCTAAACTCAAAGAAATGGATCGATTGACCTTCAGAATGACAATTCACATTGACTTTAACCTCCGCAGATGCCAGACACACATACCTGCACAACTTCCTGTATAACAATAAGCAACAGTGGCAGACCAATTGACAGTTCTTGATTTTTGCAGCTGAGAAGTTTGTCAGTTGGCTTGCAGTAAAATAGAAGAAAACTCTGAAACAAGAGCTGTGTGTTTCAGCCACCTGACAGTAATGTATATTGTGAGGTGGATGCATAATGATTTAGGCAGATGGATAAATTGGGCAGCCGGTTGATTGCTCCCTTTGCTGCTAACTGTGGAGGTGTAGGTAAGCCACATGTTTGCTTATGATTATTTTACCATACACTTTAAGGTGCAACAAGCTATACATGATGGACTGCGGAGTGTTTTAAGCCCCTTGATGCTCATAATTAAATCTTTAGCACATTCCTATACATTTTTAATAACTGACATGTAACATATTTTCTAAACAGGCTTGCTTAAAAGCAGCTTTCACTGTTTAATTGTTCGCAGTCACATAATTAATACCTCAGATTTTAATTGCCTCTCTTAATGGCTCCTCTGCATTGTTGATTGTTTGTAAATTACTGCATAGCATTGTTTGAAGAGCATGACATAACAGAAGTTTATTAGCGTGCCCCATCTGCTTGGGGGCCTCTTTAGGGCTGTTTACATCAGACAACCTGATGTTCATGTCATTCTTTGATGCATGGTTTCAGATCTTCCTAATTGATGAGAAGGTGCTGGCATTAAGAACAGAATGCATTATTATCCTTAAGTGGATGTCAATGGTGCTTGATGTACTTGACAAAATCTGTTGTTTAAAAAGGTCTAAGTGGAGCACTACAGTAGTTCTTGCACACAATGGTACAAATTGTTAATTACTTGTAGTATAATAATTAATCGTGCAAGTAGGCAAATATATTGCTTATATGAAGTGACACCTTCTATGATAATCAATTTTAGATGTGACATGATTTTCTTTTATGTGCACATGATGAAATACCTGACCCCAAATTGTCACTGTATGTCTATGATGGATCTTGAACATATTGTCCTAAAGGCTGAAAATCTATGGCCTAGTACTTCCATTTCCTGCTACTTAATACTTTTACTTCACCACATTTCAAAGACAAATATTATACTAAAGATTAATGTAAGACCTTATTGATAATTGATCACAAGCTACCCAGCAGCGTACAAAGTAATTAAAATAATCCCCGCCTCTACCAGCTGCAACATTAAAGTGACAAACACATAAATGCATTATAAAGTGAAAAATGTAATAATCAGAACTCTGAAATGAGACATCCTGCATAAAGAGTACTTTACTTCTGGTGGTCTAAGTGCATTTTAATGCTTACATATGTAAAAGTGCACTGCAGAATTAACTTGTAATATAGTACTTTTACTCAAGTAAATGATCGGAGTCATTCTTCCACCTATTTAACCTAAACACTATCTAAACTTAATATCAGAGATTACAAGTTTGCTCAATTCTGCAGGCAGTCGCCTTATTTCTTTTTGGCTATGGATCAGTTGGTTGCACAAAATTCTGCCGGTGTTCAGAGACGAAGGGGAGTTATTATGGATGGCATGAGCTCACTAATAAAAGTAGCAGTTTATTTGCTAGCTTTTTTTTTTTTTCATTTTTCCATTTCACAATTTCTTAGCTGGTTAAGCTTCAGTAATTTCAGCAATGCCCTTAAAGGCCCACACAGCCACACAGGTGTTTCAGTTTCACTTTCTAATTAGACCTCTACTAAGAAGGATATTACTTGATGTCATGTGAGTAATTCACTACTTGCTTTGTGATAGAGACTCAATAGGTGTCTCCAGTAAGCAGTAAATTCAGGTTTCAGAGAGAGTTGAAGTGATATTTTACCGACTTTCAACCAGCTTTAAATCAAAACAATGTGAGTATGTGTAGATAAACTGTGGTAACCTTCCCTCCATCTAACCAGTGCTTGATATCCCCTCTCCCTCCATGGCGAAACTCCCCTAAATTACATAATTTTCACCATTTGGGGGAGTTTTGGAGTCTTTTGGGCTGTTGGTCGAACTACAGGCTGTACTTCCACATTCCAAAATCTGATCTAACAGTAAAACTAGGCACGCCCTGTGTAGCTGTAATAGCGAGAGATTGTGAACAGAGAGTGGGCGTTACACTGCTTCCTCCACAGTGGAAACAGAGGCTAAAAAACAGACGTCATACAGTTAACTAAGTAGTGCCGCTCAAATCTAAACCAAGATTCTGTTACTGAGTTGTATATTTCTCACTTTAAATGTTTTCAGAAATAGGTTTTAGCTTAGCATTTAACCGTAATACAGGATCGCCAAACACCATTTATTCACTTGGAGAAGTCCACATTACATCAGGTCGTGTCAGGTTTTCTACATATTCAGCAAAAGTGTCCTTTTCTCAGTTTTCTCTACTCTAAATGTAACACCAATTTCAAAAGTATTTGCATCTTTCTCCTGCAGAGAGGGCTCTCTTTTTATCGGTGAAATACGTCTTCCATGAAAACTGTTCTTTTTTGTCCTTCCATTGTGAAAGGTTTTGAAATCACTATATGGTGCATAAATATGCAGATGGGAAATGGTGATGTCAATCACACACAGTTTATTCATGCCCACACAGTCCTGAGTAGAGGTCTAGTCAAACGACACAAGTGAGAACACCTGTGTGGGCGTATAATAGCTCTGTGAGGGCTTAAAACCTTATTCAAACAGTATGTGACATGTTTGCATGTGTCCATACATCAGCAGTAATGCTGTAAAAAGTTAGTGATGAGATTACTTTTTCAGTATTGAGCCGTGTGAGGGATTTTAATTTGAAATTCAATGATTACATCACAGGTATTAATCCCAGTAATCATCCTTTACTTTGTCACTTTAGGGAGGTCGGTTTGTTTGCCGTCTTATCAGGAATTTCATGGGAGGGTTGTTATCAGCTCCGTCTCTGAGGGTTCAGAGGAGACACAGGTTGGGGGATGCTAATTTGCTGTGGAAGCCGGAGATGGAAGCTATTGTCCATCGAAAGAGGAGAAATATTTCTTCATATTGCTGGGCAGAATGACCGAAAATGTGAAATTCTGATGTTTTTGCGGTCTATGACAGTAAGTTTTTTTCCTTACTGGTCCTTTATATAGGTTCATAGTCACTTATTCTTCAGGCATAATACCAACAAAACCTTTTAATATCGTCATACATATGCTGAAGTCTTTAATTACTGTAGGGTTTACGTTACCTAACAAAATGATACAATATAAAGTAATAAGAAAACATGAAACTGTTCCAGAGTGTAAACAATTGTAATTGTACAAAATGCAACATAGTAAAAATAGCTAAAAATAAGATATAAATAAGAGCCTTCAGTAAATACATGAGTACATTAAAATGTTTTTCTACTTTATGCACTCCTGATGGAAGAATATACCACCAAAAACCTAGACACTCAAAGTATTTGTGTATTTAAAGATACATTCCTCAAACACTCTATAAAGCAAGTAAGAAACAAGCCTAATATTAATTCACATTAAGTTATGAAGTATTTTCACCCCGAATACACCACTACACCACCCAGCACTATGTCTTCTCCCCGACTTAAACACTATTATTTACATGTTGTGTCTTCCTCACTGCCAGCTGGCCTCTGCTAAGCCTACATTCGGGATTCTTCTCAAATTTAGCGAGTGTTTGGATTCTTCACAGAGGCTGTAGTACTCGAGTCTGGTCTTGGTCTCTTTCTTAAAGTCTTGCACTTGTCTTGGTTTTGTGCCTTGCTGGAATTATCTTGGTTTCAGGCTTGACTACTGGGAACTTGTCAAGCTGTTCCTGGCTGCTGATTCAGGATCAGTTGTACAAAATGTTGTCTGATTCTACTAATATGATATGAGAGAAAAAAATTCCCCTTCTTCCGCTTCTTCCTCTCTAGCATTACACCAATTTTGCAATGCTGATACAGAATCTTCTGAAAGATTGCGGTTCAAACACAAGTTTTCAAAATGCGTTCACTAAAGGAATGTTGTCTCTGGCTGGTAATATTATATCTGACCCCTTTCACATTTTAGCCTCTGCCATCACAGAGAATATTCAGTCCCACAGGAAAGACTAAACTCTTCTCTTCCTCAGTCTGTTGAACTACCAAATCGGTGTTTGGCCTCCAAGTAGCCTCAGTGCACTTTGGGTTGAACAACGACAGTAAAAAGGGAGTGATTAAATTTTTTGCCATGAATTCACTTTTTGTAATGTCTAAAGAGTTTGTAATATGGTTTTGTTTGGATAATTATTGTGTTTTATAATTTTGTATTCATGTGTATTTATGTGAAACTATGTATGTCCTGGGACACAATCAATCAATCAATCAATCAATCAGACTTTATTTGTATAGCACTTTTCATACAAGCAGATTTTAATACAAAGTGCTTCACACACTGAAAGGTTTAAGAGTAGTAACTTCGGACAGAGACATAAGGCTGTGCCAGAGCCAACGGAGCCTCTTTTTTCAGCTATCATGTATATCTTTTTTTATAAAAACAAGAACAAGTAGATATAAATAATAATAAGCGAAAAGTTGGCAGCACCAGTGTAACACCAGTGGAAAAGTTACTCTAGAGCCCTGTTTGATGTTAGAAGATTGATCAGTCTTGTTAATAGATAAGTTACTTCTATATATCCTAATTCCTTGATCAGTATATGAGCATTCAAAAAAACTATTGTCTGTTATGGGCTTTTATAAATTAGATTTGCTCTGCACTTGGCCTGGACTTGGTCTCAACTGCCGCTGGACCTGGTCTTGATTCTGACTTGATTGGACCTTGTCTTGGACTTGACCTGGACTGGATTTTGTTGGTCTTTATAACAGCCCTGTCTTTTACCTTAGCTGGGAGTTTGGTGCAGTCACTAGGGGGTAATAAGTAATCAGTATTAGATTTAATTTTTTAGTTTATTTGCACAACACTTACAGCATGTGTACGTGTGAAAGCGTAACGGCTACTGTGAAACAATAGCAACACACAGCCAAATTATGCCATCGACATCAATTACCCATCAAACATTGCACACTGCTGAGCAGATTTCCAACAACATGCCAAAAGCTACCACAGTCTGTTCCCAATGACACAGCCCATAATTGCTTGTAAAACCTTAGCAGACAACAGCCATAATAAGGCCTGAGGGAAATGATTGGTCTCATGCAGAGTATGAGCCACATCCAGTTGACAACAGTAGTAAAATTATCACAGTTGTACAAGTATTTTGGCTTTGGTTCCACTGGGTAAATAAAAATTGCATGAATCCGTCTTTCAGAGATCCACAGCACACCTAAACTTTAGAGTCATGTCCAAACGCACCTCAGCGGAAGCAGTTGCCAAGAAATTCGACACTCCTCAGCGAGTCGCACGGCACACAATTGTCTAATCCTGAGTGAAATATTGTTTTCCATTTCATTATCATACAAAGCAGGTGTCGCCTTCAGCAAACACGCTGCCCGTGAGACACATTCAAAGTTTTGCAGCACTTTGTCAAATACCTGCTTTCACTTCACAGATGTAATAGAAAGCACATGCACAGAATCTGACAAAAAATCCCTGCTCACTGCCAAACATCTCCACTTAAGGTAAATGATCTTGCATTCGGTTTTAAAAACCTATCATCCCTAAAATGGGGAACATTTCTCACACCATCAATAGACTCGCCCCATGGAAAATAAGTTTTTAAGACTTGATGTAAGATTAAATGACTTGTTGAAAGGGACATTTTTGGCTTATTTCTTCCAGGTTTTCACTCTCATCATGAATCCCTGACTGGAAATATTTAAATCTGTTTCCTCTGCAAAACTATCCATTTTAACTCCCAGCTCATTAGCAGCACTTCAAAGCCTCCCTGTATCACATCTCTTCTGCCTTTTATTCAATCACGTGGAACAGCAACCCTTGCTCTCTTGCATCAATCCCTCTCTCCCTCCATCTTCTTTCTCTTTTCCTCCAGATTCTCTTCCCTCTGTGGACTCTGCTTGAAGGTGAACGGTCTTGCCCTTTTACCTGCAGTGCACATCTGTTTTATGCAAACTAGTGGGAGCAACAGAATGAGTGGGTGTTTAATTGAGAAAGAACACAAAGTGAGTTTTTATTGGTTGAATACCACCTGCTAGAGCTCTTATCTGCATCTCTGCATCCTCAGCCACTGTTTGCTGCATTACCCCATAAAGAAATGATAAATACTGAATAGGACCTGTGTGGTTTTGATGTCTTTGGGAAGTCATTTTACCCTCAAGTGGGATGGAAAGCAAACAGAAAGGAAGCGTGACTGGAATGAGGTATGGATGCCTCCTCCCTTAGGGTGGCCAGATTAGAAATGGCGACAGTGAACAGAGGAGGAGGAAGTGCAAGGCATGGCAAAAGAGCAAGCTTAGGGAGAGGAGAGGGGGATGGGGTTATTGACACAAAGATTAAATGGATTTCCCTGCAAAACCGCTGGATAAAAATCACTTCTGTCCCTTGGTGATCACACATCCAAATTATCACTAGAAAAATGAATATGAGAGCTAGTATCGCATGGGCAAATCAATATGCTTATTAAACTCTTGCATGGTTGCATGAGAAAATTAAAAGCTAGAAAAGTGCGTAATAGTGTGTTACCATGGTACAGCCTCAATGCCAGGCTGGAGATTTGAGTGTGTGTGTATTTGTGTGTTTGTGTAGATGAGGGGTAATGGTAATCACTGCGACACTCGCTGTTCTTTTGTGGCCCTCAATTAAAAAAATTAAAGGAGTGTCCAACAGTCACTTGAAGGTACAATCCAATTATCAGTGTGAGGGGTGTTACAGTATGTGCTTGAATGTGTGTTTTTTAAAACAGAAAGAATTAAAAGGAAGCTTAATGATTCAGCCAATTCCTAATTGTTAGTATTCGAGTTTAAGCTGCAAAAAAACAAAATCAGGGACAAAGCAGCTGGGATTTATATGTGGTCCGGCCTCACTGACTGGGAATTTTGATAAAAATAAGAGAAAATGAGGGGTTGTTTTCAGGGGATGAGGTTATGTTTCATTGATCAGAGCTGACAGCAGCATTAGAGGCTGGAGCACATTTGGGTATTAAAGTGCATTTTGTAGGTCAACTGAAATGTGCGAGACCACAGGTGTAACCTGCAATAATTTTCATATTAATTAGAGTTTCCCTTTACAGGATTGGGTTTACACAGACAGCAAAAGTGGTAGTGTTTCCCCATTTATCACTGGATTTATTTCATTGTGTCCTCTTAAACAATGGCAAAAGAGGTTTTCATAGCCTTTTACTAAAGCATAAGTCAACTCAAACTACATCAAGTATTGGCAGATTATCGTGTTTTTTATCTTCAAAGCTGCACTAATCAATATTTTTACAGGAATGATGGCTTAAATGACTGCATACCATGTGAGAAGGGTACCTTATATGAATCGACAGAGAAACATCCACAACTCTGCAGCTGCCCATAGCTCTTGAGTTTTAGCATGTTCTAGCTCATTGTTTTAGTTTTATGGCCTGCAACTTTACTGTCTTTTTCCCCCTCTCACCATTCACCTCAACCTCATTACCAGCCTGATATACCCACTATACATAACATTTCCAACACCAAACAGCAAAAACAACAGTTAGCAAGAAGGTGTTGAATATTGTGAAGCATTTATCAGCTAAAGAGCCAGATATTTCCCTCAGGAGTTGGTGGAGACCATAGACTGCATAAAATAATAGATGCAACTATCACAACATCACCCATTGGTTTTTGTGGGCTTCCATTTCGAAGTCTCAAGTTCAGCAATTCAGCCATTGCCATCTCGGTTTTTCTGGAGCCAGGGCTGACTAAATTGTAATGACAGGGTGGAGCTGTGGAGGAGTGAGGGGTGAATCAGACCGAGAACCCTAAGCACTATCTGCAGATAACCTGAACCTCAAAGTGACCACACCTTTAATTATGCGTAAGTTTGGGTCTTAATAAAATGTCAACTGGTAAGTTATATAAAAAGTCACCTAGAGCTGGGTGATAAACAGTTTCAATGTGCACGCATAAACCCATAGAAGGGGGCGATAATGCCCCTGAAACACCAGTTACGACCCGCTACTAATCAGAGGAAGATGGAGACGTAGTAGTGGTCGAAGAAGAACAGGATGGCGAGACCAGCCACTTTTCGCCAGCGACTAATAAGTACAGCGATGATATAACTTTACAAAAACATGCAAAACACACATAGTCATTTTAATTTGATTCTTTTGACCAGAGATTCATAGAATGAAATGATATTCTGACAACAAATAATAGTTCAAACCACAGTTAAGTGTATGGTCTCTTCAACTCTGACTCAGAAGCAAAAATCAGCCTTTAAACTTCAAAACAACTTCAACCGCTTGTCCAAATATGGTCACTTCTAAATCCATAAAAAAAACAATGGCGAAAGCCGAAATGTCAAACTCAAGACTTTTAAACCACAGTCCACAAATTAATGGGTGACCTCACTGTAGCTACGTCTATTTGGTGTATGCAACTCTGGAGGAAGGTAGTTGAATGGTAAGTCTCACTACCAGTCGTCAAATTTCGTCATTTTGGGTTGGTGGTTTGGTCTGGCTACCAACCACTACAACCAAATGCCAATTAACAGTTAACTGTAGACACACCTAACCAATAGTATTTCTTTTTCTCATTAGTTTAACAATACAATAATTATAATTACCCTAAAAAATGCATTAATCTATAAATGATTATATGACATGCATGCATTTGTTTATGTTCCTCAAATTTAACACTTGACAACAAGATGTTTTTTGCTTACCTCGGTAAGAGTGCCGTCAACTTGTACATTTTCTCCTACCTAAGAGAAAAGAAAAATATAGATATGAAAAAAAACGGTGAATCACAGAAAACAAAGGGATATGAACAAAATAAGACCAAATCATGGATATGAAAGAAGAAATTTGTTTGTATAATGGGCATGAGGCCCATTGATGGTAGAAAATGGATGGTAAACCCTGGATTCAGATGCAGATTAGTGAAAATCAAGATAAAGATTGCGGTGAGTTACAGAAGCTAAAGGCTACAGAAGAGTAACTCAGTGTATTGACCCGTATGCGTTTGATGTCAGCCTTTTTCAAACTCTTATGAGAAAATAGAAATGAAAATGGTGTTGAACAAAAAGATTAAACTTTTCACAGTGGTAGCCACTTAAAAACAGCATCACTTTTGGACAGTACTTCAAGCGTGTCTTGTCTCATGCGTATACGTTGGGCAACTTGTCATCTTTGCCCCCTGTGTCAGTGACTAACTGCCGGGTGGGATGTCAGAGGGCTGCTCTTCACTTTGATGATGACTCACTGTGGCGTGGTGCCTTTGATCCTCTCCCCGGCTTTGTGAATAAAGAATAGACTTTGATTGACGCTGCGCACATTATGGCCGTTTGAGAGTTGGCAGGGGAGAAAAAGACGAGTCTGTCATGTTGAAAAGCCCCCGGTCCCCGCTGCTAAGGGCCAAGTTGGAGGAAAGCACTTTCAAGCTGCTTTCTACATCTAACCCTATACAATGCCTATTATGGGAGCGAACCCCAAACAGCAGCTATCCATCCTTTGTCATGTGCAGCATGTTTGATTTTGGTAGCTTTTGATCAACACCCACGGCTGTTTAAAAGCACAGACAGCCTGAATACAGATTGGGTTAGTTACAGTTATGTGCTGAAGTGAACAGTCACTGCTTATCACACACACGATGTGACATGGCAAAGTAGAGTGAGGATCAGCCTTAATCAACCATAATGGGTGATAAAATGAGCTTAGCCACTGGTATAAAACATGAGCCCCATCTTAGTTTCAGATCCTCCTCAGTATTCTAACCCAGTGCAACCTCATAAACAATTACAAGCATATTATGCAGGGATAACAAGAAAACAAGACAATAGGAATGTAAGAGCAGCAAGTAACATACAAGCCCTGTGTATTGTGTTTTGACTAATTGAGGTGTGTGCCTTTGAATCGCACAAAATAGGGGGAAAGAACTAAACCCGCCAAGAATATTGACAACAAAATGCAAAACAGATGTGTTTAGAATTTCAACACAGCGCCATACTAATCCATTAGATGCAGCAGATATACACTGTGAATAATGCATCACACACAAGGCTAAGCCCTATGAGGACAGCTGAGTTTGGTGGTTTTAATACGTTAAAGAAATGTGCTGAGTGCTGTCACAGGCACTCGTCAGTGCGACTGGGGGAATCGAGCTGACATCTCCAAATGTGGTTATCGGAAACACGTCTTAACATGTATTGAGGGATTTGGGGATATAATACCTGGCTATGTTATAATCAGTGCAGGATGTATGCGATCAGTGTGTGGTTATCAGGCTGTGAGAGATGAGATAACGACGTGACCTGCAGATGGCTGTCCTGTCGGCATCCTGTGTGTGTGTGTGTGTGTGTGTGTGTGTGTGTGTGTGTGTGTGTGTGTGTGAGAGAGAGCTTTCATACATGCATATGTTGATGCATGTGTGTGGCAAGATTCTGTGTGTGTACAAGCATTTGTTGAGCTGAGCTGTGCTGAGCTGTACTCTGTGTACTGGGCAAATTCAAAGCAATCTGCCACCTCTCCCAAAACTAGCCGAGCGCTGACTGTAACACAAAGGACGGCGCAGCACACCTGCTGAGATGATGGAGATGGCTGGCAGCCAAGACGACATATGGGTCTCATTCTGGCCCTAATGAAGACAACCTGACATAAATATCGAACAAAACGGACTGCTCTGGAGACCTGCGCCGTCCCACCCCAATGTTGCTGACATTGACTCAAACATTTGATCATCCTTGGGGTGTTGAGGCATTAGAAAAGAGAGTAGGAGTGTGGAGTGAAAGCAGAGTAGGGGATGTAATTCGATACATTTAATGCATAACAATGCGGCTTCCCAAAAGCATAAACATCTCAGTTTTCTTTGAAGCCTTCAAGTAATAGAGCATGCCATCCACAGCTGCAGGATTAAATTATTTTGCTGCTGTAAACAAGAGCTAGCTCACAACCCTCACAAGGTGTATGAAGTGTCAGAACACCTCAGCGGTAAAAGAAAAGCTTCTTGAAGCTTGGAAGACTTTACTATCCTTAAGCTCTGAGCTTGTGTCAAAAAAGACAAACATCAAGAGCATGCACACAGGTAATTAAGATAAGTCAGTGCATGAAAGGAAGCTGTTTTTGTGCACATTCAAAAGCAGCAGCTGGAAACAGCACCGTTAAACAACATACAGTCAACGCTTTTGATTTTTTGCCCCATGAGGTAGAGTAAAAGAATCCTGTGCCAAAATACTGTTCTTCTAGTTGTACTCACTGCCTTGTTCTTTGACCCAAACAGACCTTCTCCACAGGTTTTTATAACAACTGGCAAAACAAACAAAAAAAGAAGCAGTAATGCCACTTGCTGCCCCAACCTTTGTCCTTGTTGTGATCCACGTTAAGCCTGCAGCCAGTCACGGAGGCTACCTGTTAATGTAACTGCCTGACAAGGAAACTCCGGCTGTTTAGAGAGATAATGGCCTTGACCAGAGACACAATAATAGCTTTCTCTCTGTGAAGGAATGTTGCACTGCCTTTTCACAGCCCTTCATGTCACCTATTTATAGTACACTGTAATTAATACATTGTAACTGAAGCATATAAGCAAAGCTGAAATGTGCAGCCTGCAGTACACAGAGACACTGTGCTCTCACAAGGTAAAATGAGAATTACCACCTCGCAGATGTATGGCTCCACTAACCCATCAAGTTGCGCTTACAGTTTACACTCATGTCTGAGAAAACAAGTAGGCTTCATATACATCTTCCCCCCAGCACACAGAAGAGCTATATAATCAGCACAGTTTCAAGATTAGCGTCACCAATTCAGAATCTGACCAAATGTCTCCCTTCTGTTAGCTATGGCTTTAAATAGTGTCCAGAAAAAGTGCTTTAGCATTTGGCATTATGATATAATGAAGATGACCTTTGACCTTTTGGATATACAATATCATCACTTCATTATTTTATTCTATTTGATATTTGTGTGAAATTCTGTCAGAATTAGGAAATGAATTTGTGTTTAATGGTAAATAGACCTCCACTTGTACGGCGCTTTTCTAGTTGTTCGCCCACTCAAAGCACTTTCACACTACTTGTTACATTCAACTCAATTTTTGACATTCATACACATACACACACTGATGGAACAGCCACCGCGAGCAATTTGTGGGTCATTATCTTGCCCAAGAATACTGCGACATGCAGACTAATTAATGGACAACCCACTTTATCTCTAAAGCCCCAACCCCTATGGCCAAAAACATGTTTGTAGAGTTCAAAGTGACCTTGACTTTTGACCTTTGACCACCAAATTCGAATCAGGTCATTCTTGAGTCTACGTGGATGTCAGTGCCAAATTTGAAGAAATTCCCCCCAAGAATGAGACAGAAGAGGTCACAGTGACCTTGACTTTTGACCTATGGCCCCCAAAATTTATTCAGTTTATTGCTGAATCTAAGTGGAAGTCTCCTCAGACATATTGAAGATATCATGTTCACAAGAATGGGATGGACAAGCTGAAAATATAATGCCTTCAGCCAAGGCTATCGCATAAAGAGGCATAAAAAGTCAAGCGAAGTGGTGAAATAATAGTCGTCACAGCTGTCAAATCACATATCAATGGACATTTCTTTCCTTCTTTTTTCCATTTCTGTGGTGATACCCTGGCCTAATCTGCAGCCTCGAGTTATACATTATAAATGCTGAACAGAATATGCAAAACAGAGCAGAGCACTGCTGTCATCATTGCACGCAGACAAAGGCACTTTTTTACAGTTTATGACAGAGAGGATTAATAATCATCTATTACTGCCAAAGTTCATCAGCTTCCTGGTTCGCAGGGCACCCATGTAGTGCCAAATCACGCTTGATGCCATCTTGGGAACCATGTTTCGCAGCTGGAGTCATAATTCCGGGGAGGTTCAAACCATCCAATTTGGCACTCTCATATCATCACGCCGGCTGTAATCCGTTCATTAGGGAAACAATCTCAAAGTCTTTTTTTGATAATTAATGGCATTTAAATGACGATGTGATGCACTGTATATGTGGGAGCAGCCTTCCTTATAGCATGTTAATGATCCACAGCATTCTGCTAATCAGTCAATTAATCACCATCTTATGAATTTAATCTCTTACTTAGGCACTGTTCTACATAATGGGTTTTAAACATTCAAATTCATGCTTGGATTATAAATGAGGCTCATTCTGATGTCTTCTTAAAATGGGCTTCCATTGACAGCCTCTGATTTCACATGGGACATGTTTTTCTTCTTCAACACATGAGGTTATGTCACAGTGACACTGCAGTACAATGCGTCCATTGAAATCTCTGCAAGAAGCTTTTAAAGCTGTGTGGTTGTTGTTCTTTTTCTTTTTATCCTTTATGGGGGTACATACAGTTCATGTTCTTCAAGGGTGGTATTTTCTGATGAGAAATAACCTCCTCACAATCTTTGGATCTCATTCAAAAACCTCAAAAGCCCATTTTGCTTTGGTGATTTCACACAGCACAGCTGAAAACAAACTCATGTTTATTTATCACATACTTAAAATCTCTCATATCAAGAGCTCAGTTAGTCAAAATGGGAGTGAAATAGAAGCCTTTGATTTGGAATAGCAAACATTGTGGTGGAACAATTTGTAGTGCATTTCTGAATTGGCTCTTTAAAAAAATGAATACAATCAATATCACTAAAAGGTCAGCATGTGTTATTCTAAACTGATCTGTAAATGGCAAAAGGACAAATTTAAGCTTTGGCTTTCAGTTTCTGTTAGAAAAACTGTTGATGACAGATTTAAAGCCGAGCATTTCATATATTTTGTTGATGTTCTTTTCAACTTTGGTACCCACTTTCTGATAAAGCTAAAAAGCTGCCTTTTAAGTTGTAACTACTGACTTTACTGATCTGGTCATTAATAGCCACCGAAAACAACAAGGGCTTTTGGGTTACCAGGTTGTGAAAACTCCCTTTGACTGGTTATATATTTATTACTGAGTGCAGTTCACGGTGCTGAACATTAGTATTTATTAGCTTGTAAAGATGACATTAGTAACTAAAATGCTTCTGGAAAACATACTGCAGTAAAAGTGCAGATAATCCCCAAAATACTTAAGTACTGCAAAAAGTATAATAACTTCCTTATATTACACTTCTGGTCAATGTCTGAGCCCCATTTTAACATCTGATTTTGCTGTCCCATTGCATCTCTGTATGCACAGAAGTGTGTGCCTTGATTTTTTTTGATGGTGAATGATGATTCATGCCATCTTGACAATATGTCAGCAACCAACCTATCAGTCCAGTCAAATCTCTTCAACATTACCACAGGAATGAGGAAGTTGGTAATCTGATGTTAAAACTAACTCCTCTTCATTGTAGCTATAACTTAACTAGCTTTACATTAGCTAACTTAAGATGTGACTTTTTAAAATGTAATGTGTCCATAAAGATTTATCCATCTTCAAAATTTGGTTTTCTTAACAACATTTTTAATTAGCACATATCTAATTACAACAGTGAAGGGAAAGGTGAACCGAAGTTCTGCATTGTTGGAGTGCAGAGCGAAAAGCTGCGGGACTGTGGGAAGGCTAAATAAGTTTTATGCTATTATACTGTTCTCAGTTATGAAACAGAAAATGTTACCATTTATTCAGAAAATTCACTTGGCTGCTCTCAGAATCATCTGTAACATCTTTCCCAATCCGTTGTCTATGGAGCAGCTCCAGATTTTATGCCCTGTGACATCACAAATTTGAGTTTTAGCTCTCTAGTTTTCGGATTAGGGGGAGAGTTCATCATGTTCACCAAAATTATCAGACTGTCTTTGACTGTAGAAATAAGAACATTAGGTTCTCTGCATGTTAACTAAAATCCGCTTCGTTGCACTTTTTGAGAACATTTTGGAATATTCAGGGATGGCTACTGTAGAGACTGAAGATTCAAGTTTGGTTATGGGAGCTCTCCGATACAGTCATACCTTGTTTTGAAATGTACCTCAACTGACAGAAACACTAATGTGATTTATTTGTGTTCTGCCTGAAGGATCCAGTGACAGGAAGAGCAGACAGAAATGAACAGAGCAGAGCAGAGCAACAGATACATTTTTAGTTTCTGCTGAAGCTCACCAAACTCAAACCAAGAGAGACATTGCTCAATTAACACATTTCACTTTCTTTTACTCAGCCTTGTTTGCTCTCTATGCTAATATTTAGACACGCTGTGTTATTTATGGACGAGGCCAGTGCACACGGTGGGCTCCTGCTGGCGAGTTAAGCGCTCGACATCTGTGCAGTTTCTTTTTCGAAAGTGCTGTAAACGTCCAACTGAACTGTCGATGAGAGGCCCCACCTGACCCGACCCGTCACACGCTTCAACACACACATCAGCCAGAATACTAAACAGGTCAAAAGAGGGACACCTTGAAACATCATGCACCAAAAGTAGACTGTAAAGGAGTTTCGACTGAAGGCAAAATAAAACGTGAGGAATGTTATGTTTTAGATATTGAGCACACATGAAGGAGACAGGAATGCATGATTTGGATTTTTTTCAGCCAATACCCATAACTAACACCAATAAAATAATTTCACATTTTTTGTTTCTGAAAAAGAAGTTAATAACCCACAGTTTATGCACACATGAGTGTAGGAAAGGCCAATGTGTAGTGAGAAAATACGGATGATATAATATTCCATAGCCCTGACCTAACCAAGACATCACAATTTTTTTAAAGTATATCAAAAAACTGACCTAACATACCCTTTACTGAGCATTTTACCTAAGAATTGAAAATAAATGCCTCAAAATAATCTGTCAAAACAGACATGTAAACAGGTTGTACAGTTAAGCAATTCAAACGGATAGTAATGTCTCTATGCTTCCCTGTGGAGACACTGGTGGACTACTGCTGTTGGTGTAGGTTCTGTGGCAGTACAGTTAGTGAGAGGCCACCCCAATCCACACAGTGACAGGCTAACTGTTGCATCGCTGTAGCTAGTCGTATTGGAAAAACTGAGAAAATATATCTCTTTTTTATTTAGGTTACCTAGGCGTTATTTTGTACACTTTCTATCTTACAAACTCAGTTTCTAATTTGCAACAAGACATTTGTATATGATGCATTTTCACTATTTAATTGAGAGTAAGCTCTGTGTCTGAGCCTGGCACCCTGCTGCATGTGTGAGGGGTGGGGTCAGCTCTGCCTATCTCACACACACACACACCAGGGCCCTGCTTTCAGTGACAATAGCGGAGAGAGCAAAACACTCCAAAGTCTGGTTATACTTCACAAGAGCTGATGCCGACACTGCTTGTTGCCACAAGTGCAAAAACTCTTTTGCATGTAAGGGCAGAAACACAAGCAATCTTTCAAAACATCGCATGAAAGTGCATGACATACAGGCCAAGAAAAGCACTGTTTTCGACCTGCTAGCTCATAGTTCATATCCTATTACCCCATCCACCTCAGGTATGTTATAGTCTATGATGGTGATTTCTTCAAAATAATGCTTTTGCAGAATGTTAATTAATATACTGTTTTTATATACACAGAAAGTAAGCAATGACAATCTTAATTTATCTTTTTTTCTGTAAAAAAACAAAAAAACAAAAGAACTTGTGTCTTTAAAGTGCCAGATCAATAAGCAGTATGTGTAAGAGTAATAGTACTGTTATAATCTTAACTATACCCATCCGGAGAATTGAGTCTTTTTTGGTGTAAGTGTGTTGGAAGTGTTTATAGGCTCTGTGCTGGATGTGAGCCGCTGCTGCTGTGTTAGCTTGTGCTAACTTTCAGGAGACCTTCAGTGTTTCATCTAACCTGTTGAATGGTTGTGGGAAGTTTGCTAAACTGGTGGGAAGTCAGGTGGTTGGGGATGTGCAGTTATGTTGTCTTCCTCTCAAACTGTGAAAGATGTCCACACTACCGAAGGTGTGTAGATGCTGTCTTTAAGTCAATGAAAGCAGTCTGGCTATCTACCAGCTATGATTTCATTACTGCAATAAAATAAAATAATATGAGTTTCCCACTGGATGTATATCAGATGTATATCAGGGATCCGTACACATCATAGTTGGGATATGGTTTTGTTTTCTGTGGTTTTCTGTGATTTTCTGGCGCTCCATGAAAAACACTGCCAAATAGTCCTCTAGTAAATATTTTACTGCATACAAACTGCAATCATAATTTCTATGTTTCACTTCAGAAACTACATCAGCCTGACTAAAAAACTGTGCAGGAAATGAGCTCTTTGCCATAGTTTTTCCCCATTCACACAACAAAAAAATGTAGTGCCAAGTAATGCAGAAAAAAAGGAAAGAGGTGCTAAGCAGTTATCTGCTATATGAGACTTTAAAATTGGTTTCTACAATTTAGTGTAATAAATCCTCTATTAATCCAACTCCTCAAATCAAACTACTTGGTATTATGGCCCCAAATATGCTAGATATAATAACATTACCGTCGCAGCATATTGAGCCATGCATCCAGATGTTTTGTGACACAGTGCAGACAATAGAGAGGTAATGACATCCTGAAGCAGTCTCACTGTAACATGTGCAATATGTTCTGCCCTATCAATAGTGAAACAGGCTTTATCTGTGCCAAGCTGACACATTGCTTGGCTCCTCATATGTGGATGGCCATTGGCAATGAAAACTGTGTTATATGGCTCAATAGTGCTGACAGGTTTCTTTCTCCTCCTCCTTCTCCTCTGCCCTACCCTTCTTCTCCTCTTTATTTCTCCCTCCTCTAGGCTGTGGAGAGGCTGGCACGTGGCAAGAGGAGGGGGGAAGGATGGATCTTCAGTCCGGTGTAAGAGCCTCCCCCCAGGGAAGCCGGCGTCGGACGCAAGGCCTCATGGGCCGTTGACCTGCTGTCTCTGTGATTTATGGCGGCTGTGGGCCTCTGGCCACTGCAGACTCCTCTCCTCTCTCTCCTCCATTTCCCTTCGCACACGCTGCAGGATTGCAAGGAGCCACACACACTGCACCACCGTCTACAGGAGTATCCAAAAAGGAGTTCCTCGCACATGCTGAGCTGCAGCACCGGCACACATACGACTCCCGCTTCCTACACTGTCTCATACAAAAATAAACACCTCCATAAACATTTCCACACTGCAGTACCGCAATCGCCTCACATGTCCATTAGAATGAGCCTGCTCTAAGAGTGTGCTCCACTGGACTTGTGTGGATTACTATCAGTCATGGTGTGTCAGCTGTAGAGCCCTATGTGTAGTTGCTGCTCAGGGGCAGAGGCAGATCAATGGAAGTGCGTTGAGTAACGAGGTGATGCTCCTGTTTTCACATGGTATGAGAGCAATCAGCAGCCAGCATCTCTGCGCTGACTCCACACACTGCTCTGCTTCTACACTGCGATAACCAACCTCCTCTATGGACTATTAGTGCAGTGACTTATAGTATTATTCTAATTTTAGACACACTAGCCAGACACTTGCTCCTGTGCACGCCACAGCTGTCAGAGCACCTTAAATACAATTTTTTTTCCTCCAGCCTTAAAGGTTCGGAGTGGACACAGTGCCGTATTCACCTCCTGGACTATTTTTACTTTGAAAGCTGGGGACTGAGAGTGAGAGCCAGCAGGTGCCCTCGCCATGGTGTTGCCGCCCCCAGACAAACGCCACGTGTGCCTGACCACCATTGTCATCATGACCAGCATGGCCTTCATGGACGCCTACCTGGTGGAGCAGAACCAGGGTCCCAGGAAGATTGGTGTGTGTATAATAGTGCTGGTAGGGGACGTATGCTTCCTCATAGTGCTGCGATATGTGGCGGTGTGGGTTGGTGCCGAGGTGCGCACCGCCCGACGAGGATACGCCATGATCCTCTGGTTTCTGTACATTTTTGTCCTGGAGATCAAGCTGTACTTTGTCTTTCAGAATTGCAAGGCAGACAGGAAGAGTTTGGAGACGGTGGCCCGGAAGGCTTTGACGTTATTATTATCTGTATGTGTGCCAGGCTTGTACTTGGTTCTAGTGGCTCTGGATAGTATGGAATATGTGAGAACTTTCCGGAAGAAGGAGGACATGAGGAGTCGTCTATTCTGGGTGGCTCTGGACCTGCTGGACCTGCTGGATATCCAAGCCAACCTGTGGGAGCCCCAGCGGACAGGCCTGCCGATCTGGGCCGAGGGCCTGATGTTCTTCTACTGCTACATCCTGCTGCTCATCCTGCCCTGCGTGTCGCTCAGTGAAATCAGCATGCAGGGGGAGCACATGTCACCCCAGAAGATGATGCTATACCCAGTTCTGAGCCTGGTCACCATAAATGTGGTCACCATCCTCATACGAGGTGTAAACATGGTGCTGTTTCAAGATAGCCGTGTTTCCACCATCTTTGTCGGAAAGAATGTGGTGGCGATCGCCACCAAGGCGTCCACCTTCCTGGAGTACCGCAGACAGGTGAAGGAGTTTCCCCACCCGCAGAACGCCATGGCGCTAGAGCTGCAGCAGAACAGCCACACGCAGCCGCTGCCCAACGCCACCAGTTTGCCACATGAACCTACGCCAGCGCAGGACGTCATTGACACATGACCGCCAGTGCTGGACTGAGCACCATTAGAAACTGACTGCTTTTTATGAAAGCTGCAGGAGTGGAGGTAGATAGAGAAATCAGCTGCATGACAGGATGATATTCTGCTCTTGTCAAGCCCACATGAACTGCTGTAAAACCATAAAAGAGATTTTTTCAGCATCACCTGCCTGTCAGAACATACTGTAAACCTACACTTGACTCTGAGTGCAGCGTGCAGACTTCAAAATCCAGTCAAAGGTTTTTATCGTGCTATTGTGTTTTTAATCGTTTCAAATGTTTTAAAAGTTCAAACTTTTATTAGAGACAATCTCCACAGCCCGAGGCCCGGTGACATTATGTTGTGTAAAATGGACAGTTGGTCCCCCCTCAGCAAGTATCTTGGTTTTTTTTAAAGGTCACTTTTTTCCACCGCGTCTGTGGCATTTCCTTTGAATTCCAGCACCAAAGGACGTACCACTCAGCGTGAAGCACTGATGGAGAGGAGGGGCAGAGAATGACAAGGGTCAGTCATGGGGGGCTATCTGTGCTGTGCTACAGCGAGGCTGGTGGCGGACGAATGCTTTCCCGTCTGTGTTTGATTCTGCTGAGAAATGAGCTCTGTTGAAGCTGCTGCCTCGGTCAGTGTGACGCTTTACGACCAAAGGTCTGATTAAAGCACCGGAGCTCAGCACTATACCATCCACTGCAGGCATCCAAGCGTGTGTTTTACTGTGTGTGCGTGTGTGTGTCGATGTGCACGCGCACTAGTCTATAGAGTGTGAGTGCCTGCAAGCGTATGTGTTCCCCACTGAGGTTTAAGTTTATTTCAAACAGCTGTGAGTGGTTGATGTGTGTGAAGAATTGAAAATGACACAACATATGTAGTGATGTCAGAAAAAAAAACTATGATGGGGGTAAGATACTTTTTGTTTCCTGTACTGTACATTCCTCTAAAACTAGCTGAAGCCTTGAAGTCAGAGAATGCAGAGAGTCCAGAGAAAGCCTCACCGAAGAATCCACAAAAGATAAAGCATAACTACTATAACATACAAACAGAAGATACTTTTTCTGATGTTCTTCAGTTTATTATTATTAATTATTAATTATTAGTATTATTATTATGTACATTCTTTACTTGTTGGAGGCCAATGATGTTTTAATAAAAGTATAAATAAAAGAATAATTATAAGAGCATGGTTTCTTTTTCCAAATTGTTCATTTTGATTAAATAAATATTATTTTTTAGCTATATTAAAGAGTATTTGGTGGTCTTCTTGCGCTTAAAAGCAACAGCTACAATAAAGCCACTTCTGTTATATTTTGCATAGAGGAATCCACACAGCGCATAAATATTTGGGCTCAGCAGCCTCCTCCTGGACTCCAGCATTAATTTTCTACCCCTCAGGCTACCATGTTTGGGGAAAAGAAGCAATGAATTTATCTTTAAAATGTGATAAAAATGTATGAACCTTCTCTCAAATTGTTTCTCCCTTTTCCTCCCAGTCTTCTTTATTTCCTCCTCACTTGCTTTTCTGTTCTGTTAACACTAATCTTCTCCGCACTGACCCGGTAGCAGTTATCAAACAGAATTTTTTATCAAAAACAGCTGATGAATGGCTTCTGTGTTTCCATAGAGATTTGTATTGACTGACCCAAGTGTTGTGGTGGGAGATGGAGAGGTCAGCCACATGAGGACAGTCACTTAACTGTCGTCAGGTTAAATCAGGTTAACTGCTGATCTCAGCTCACACAGACACACTCCATTAGCGATAACTATGTCAGCTGCAGAGTGACAAAGAGACTGGATGAATACCAAAAGAGTGAGGGTTCTTTTTGCTTTGCATAATGTGGGACATTTTTAAAATGATCTGATTTCATTCATGGTTCTCAAAATAGTTCAAAGCTGTTTATTTGAACCCGTCGAGCTAAATCTGACTGACTGGTCTGCAAAGACCGGAACAAACTTCAGTGTTATTATAATTTTAAAAAGGTACATTATGCCTGCGTTTAATCTTTAGCATTAAATAGGGATGCAGCAATAGAGTGCCCCAGGCATGACATTTTTCTGTAGGCCAACACAAAAGGTGACTTTGCCATGGTTCCCTCGCCAAAAAACCTGTGAGATTTTTCCATTGGATTTTGAATTATTGCAGAAAATAAGCTCTGTGGCAAACAAACGTTTATGATATTCACAAGTTTTGTTTGGCAAGATAATCTTCACAAATGGGATTTTTGAAGCCTAAATGCAATCACCAGAAGTAAAAAGGCTACGGACTAACTACACTACAGTCGCGTCACCACCACTACAAGGCTGTAAAACCATGTTTGGTGCAGCCTGGCATGATGACATTCTTTAGTCTCATTGAGCTACTTGTTAGGAAACACATTTTTTAAAGCACATAAAAAGCTCACAAGTGGGGTATTCACTGACAAATTTTATGTCATAGAACAAAATGTGAAATTCTCTTCAGCTTGTGTTAACCACAGATCTCATTTCATGCTTCTGACCACAAACCCATTTAAAAAATTCCCGTTGAGTTAGAGACAAGGGAACCGGATGTCCTGAAATGCTAACTGATTTCCATGTTTCAGGACTCATTCCTGGTGTCCTCTATGCTAATACCAGTATCAGGCATTGGTTCAGTACTGTGCTCATGTATTTGTACTCCTAAAACAACTCCATTTCAACAGCCCCCACGTGGGGGCGTTGAAATGGAGTTGTTTTAGGAGTACAAACTTTTATGTTTTATGTTTTATGTTTACCTCATTTATTAAGAGACTTTACAGAAACAAGGATGAACTAGTATGCAACATGCATAGTCCTTTCAAGTCTCTCTCTTTTTGTCTTTTTGCCCCACTCCCCAGATATGTGATACACAACATAATATTAGGTGTACTATAAGTAAAGATGAACACTCCTTCATACATCTTTGACAGCCATCTAATGGGCTTTGCAATTGGTTTCTGATATTATGTGAAAAAATAACATGTCAAACGATCATTTACTTGTTGCGGCCTGCCATGATCAAAACATCTGCAGCCGCATATTGATTTTATTTTTGGAGCTGGACTGTTCATTATTAGCACTACCAGAATAAATATACCGTTCCATTATTCATTTTACCACACTCTCAAAGCACAATGTACTCTGGACATAGATGGAAAAGCAGAACATCAGACGCAGTGAAACTTAATCATCAATTGCGCCGGGTCTAATAGTTTGCATTCACTCGTCTCTGCAGCAGCTGCCTCTTTTATCCATCGATCTGATCTGATCAGCTCTGTCCCGATTGAATTATCCACCCCACAACTCAAAATTCACAAACTGCTGCTGAGGAAAAAAAAAGAACCCATCAAGAGCTCTGCCTGTGCTGTTCGCAACAACATCCAAATTTACAGAGGGGACAGTGCATGGTAAAAAAAAAAAAAAAAGAAAAAAATTAAAAAAGGAAAATCTGCTGACCCCTCCTATCATCAAGTATTGCCACACAAAGATCTTCTTTTTATTGAAACTTTGTATGTGCCGGCAAGTGCCCAAATTATGTAAATGTAATTGGTCTGGAAAAAAAAGCTATCTGCGTATCTCTCACATTTATGCTGTTATTAATTTTTAAGTTGTCCTCATATCCAGAGTTAAAACTAAAGAGAGAGGAAAGACACAAGCAGGTTTCCTCACTCTACTTCCAAATATCCTCAGCAAAACAAAGACAGCTATTGCAGAAGCTTAATTATGCTTTTAGTTCATATTCAGATGAAATTGTGATAGTGCTTAGCTGGCAAGCTGCAGTCTCATTCAAGTTACAGTATATTTGCTTGGTTACAAACTGGGAGGTTTTTTTGCAAGACATGCAAAATACACAGAGGAAGAGTCTTGTTCAGAAAGATACAACGCCAGCACCGCAAGAAAATAAGTATGCACATGAATTGGTGCTTTCACTCCCCACGCCAACTATGCTGTTTCTTCAAACTCATCAAACAACCAATCATTTAACTGGGAGAGAAGGATCAGTTTGGGGCTTACAGTATCTGTACAAACTGCCAGTCTCCTTTCTTGGAATCTCTACTGGAGAAAAGATATTGATTGTTCCTGCTGGTAGAGTATTAAGTATTTCTGAGGCATATCTCTCAGGGCAGATCCAGTTCATTCTGGTTGTCTGTTTTCTTTTCAACTTCTGTCTTACAGTAACTCTGCACCAGGAGGCCTAATAACTGACATATAAAAAATAGTAAATAACTTTGGCATAGTGTAGTTTTGCTTCTACGTGCAGAGGGTTTCCTACTGTTGATTTTTTTAACGGGTTTAGGAAGCTGTTTATATGTGTGTTATGTTATACATTATCTATATTTTATTTTACTCTATTTATTTACGCATCACCATGACTGAGTGTGGCTGAACATAATAGACAAGAAGGAGAGTGAGAAAGAGCATTAATTCCACATAATTCCAGCTACTTGACATCATTCTGGTTCATAGCTTTAGGGATGATTCCTATCATTAATAACAACATTGTACTCACCGAGTGAACTGCTGAGATCTGGTAACATGGGGACATCCCTAAAAAGAGATCAGAGCGAAAAATACATGTTGAGAAAAAACCCACAAGCAAAAGCTGCAGTTCATTTTAAAGGTGTACTATATAGGAATTGTTGGTTACTATTTAAGAGTGAATCTGGGGTTGGCTTTTACTTTCGTTATTGTTTTTAGTCACTACATTTGAGGGGGGGGGGGGGGGGGACGTGTGTTCCTTTCAGTCTGGTCGCTGGTTACTACCCTTTTTATAAAGTCCCAAACTCACCTGTCCAAACACTTCTAGTGGGTCATAAGTGATAATTGAGATGGATTATTTTTAAGTAAATACATTGGGAGTTTTGTGTTATTGTTTTTTTTTTTCTTCTGAGGATCCTGCATAACATATTTAACACCAGAAGCCATTATTTCTAAGCGTCAACTTAATTAAACTTTGACCCCAAATACCTGTGCGTCCGGTGGAATCTGACAGGGCAGTAATGAAGGTGATAATTTTACTGCAGAGAACAAGTAAGGGACATTTCTGAATTCCTGGAGTTATGTAACTCTATTCTCCAGTCTTGCAAGTACATAACAGCAAAAATCTCAAGCATGGCAGACAACATGAAAGAGGATAGAGATACCAGGAAAGATATGTAATACTATCTTTGCTTACATTCCAAAATCTGTAAAATCTTAGAAAGCTGCTTTCCAGGATAACGTCCTGCACTTCATTCGATGAATAAATAAATATTCTTCACAGTTCACGGACCATTTTTCTGGTTCAACTTGGACCAACCACACTAACCATGGTATAGGCGCACGGTTTTCCTGTACAATGATGGATTATTATTAACATTGAGGGTAAACTAAAAGTAAGTGTAACCACAAATAAAGTAATTCAGCTATTTAATTTTCTTGGCTTGTTTACAACCAGGTGATCAGCTGAAGACCTGTTTCCTTTGATGCAGAAATATTGCCATATTATGAGAAACCAGCATAATTAAAGGGGACCTGTTATGGTTTTTCCTTGTTTTCCATCAATGTCAGCTGTTCATATTAAACACGGCCAAGGTCTTAAAAGAGGTAAACATATGTATAAGTAATCGCTATGAGCAGGAACCTCAGGCTTCAGACCACTGTTAATACTTGTATATTTCTACTTTCAAGACATGCTGACATCAGCTCATGATGGATTTCTTTATAAGGTCATCTGCTCTAGGCATGCTACTGCAGCTGAAGCCTACACTGCTACATGTGGCTGCATGATACATTCAGGGAGATATGTAATCTTGGTTGCTGTAGTTGTTAATTTTTCCCCAAATTCTGGTGGAACTAGTCTGGTTTTTAAGAATTTGGTTTAGAAGCTTTAATGAGTGATTTTTTCAAGTTAAAGAGTGCTGCTCTTCTCAGTTACAGTCATTCCTCCAGCTGCAATAAAAGTGCAGAGATGCAGAAGACCCACAAACGCTGATCAATCAGAGCAGACTGGGCTTTTTAAAGAGGAGAGATTACAGAGACAGGCTGAGTGTTTGAGTCAGAGGGTGAATACAGGTATTCAAACACAGACAGCATGAGGAAAATGTGTTTTTATGAGCATTTAAGCATGTTCAAGTAGAAACCTTAAATAAAATTATGAAGCTGAAAATGAGCATCATTGGTCCCCTTTAATAATATTTCTGAAACGAAGGACAAAGTTATAAATAACTGGAATTATCCTTGAAATGTGACTAAAGAATCTCTGTTGCGTTGTTTCTTAACATGCTGCTGGGCAAAGGGCGCAATCAGTCCCTGTTACTTTTTTCTCCACTGTGCCTAACTTCTCCGCTTTCTCATTACTGAACATTAATATTGCATTACACTGTTTACTGACAATCATGCGTCACTGTCAGGAAGAGATATTACTCCACCCCAATAAATAATCCCTCAAAACCTTGCCACCTTGCACACTTTATTGTCACATCAGGTCTCTATATTTAGAGCATGCTTGTTAGCTGGGACAGCAGTTAATCTAGTTTTGACACCATGCGACATAAACAAGTAGATTAAAAAATGTAATTACACACCTCATGCACCACAAAGTGACTTGTTAAATGTAAACAGGTCTAAATATTGAAATAACGCTGATATTATCTTTCAACTCTAACAGCTAAAGGAGCAGTATTGTGAGGTAGCCTGGTTGGCTCTCTGCTAAAACTCACATTATTAAATCTCTCTTACGCTGTCTTAACAGTAGACTCAGCAAAATGGTTTTTTTTTCATAGAATGGGAATGGAGAACCAGGTCCAGCATTTAATTAAAAATGTCCAGCTGTATGAATAAGAGCCAGAGAACCAGTCCTCTGCACCATTTAGAACCTCTATGTCTGTGACGGAGACCAAATCTTTGCCGTGGTTTGGACCGCAGCTCATTGTGAGGCTTGCAGCATAATGCAGCTATTGTTTGAATAAATCTTGTCAGTGGTTGAAGGGGGAAAAGTAAATGGCAAACTTGGGAATAGAATAAATTACCTGTAGCTGCCTCAGCAACAGATCACCTTTTGCGAGACCCTCTAAGCGAGGGATCCATCCATAAATCACCAGGCATGCGCATCAGGAATGTAATTGTTCTCTCTCCATATGTAATAACTCGGTAAAAGTGCTTTTTCTCTCTCAGCTTCTGATTTACTGTGTGTCCTTCTACTTCCTGCAGCACTTAGTCTTAGCTAAATTAAATCAGGAACAACTGGGTGAGGGTGTCGTGTCACAGATCCTCCATTGACCACCCTCAGGTTTGCTGACTTGTCGGAGTTTGTCCACAAAGTTGTTTCACAGGTTTCTTTCTCTGCTTGAAGCTTGTTAGTAAATGTCTCAGTTCTCACGCCGCAATCACTCTGTCTGCTACACACGCCTTTAACTGTGCTACCCACTGCACAAAGTAATCTATATGGAAATCACTCTTTGACTGCACTTCTGTCATAAAGCTGCAACAAATTTCTTGTCCACAGGAGCCTTGGTCAACCAAAAAATAACCTATAAGTCAAAAGTTAGTGAGATTAAGTATGCTTTGGATGGCAACATTTCTGCAGCGATACATATTTGCTAATATCTGCACAGCTAAATGTGACAATAAACCTTGTTTACAGATTTTGACTTATCATAGTCGGACAATCACACATGAAATTGATAATATTAAAGATGCTTCCGTTAAGTGTACCAGTAAGTTATTCCAATGAACCAGGGCCTCCCCTAAAAAGGATTATGAAACCCATGATTATCAGTTAAAATTTTGATTATTAGCCAGCAAGTAAAATAATCAGTATGGCGTAGTCAACTGGTCAAACAAAGACATTTAAATGATCAGTATCGTCTCCCAGCAGCAACGTGGTTACCCCCTGCAACCCTGTGCCAGGATAAGTGTTTACGGAAAATTTAAAAAAAATCAATGAATGAACTATTGTCCTCTGTGCATGACAATTTTTCAAGGAAACCTAACCTTCCCTGAATTAATCGATTATTTACCTGATTAATCAGTCATATTGACTACTTGTTAATAATTAGAGATCATGTATTGGTATTACACACTTTTTTATGAGTAATCACTGGCTATAATTTAATTCAATTCTGTTTCATTTAGAAAGCCTGATATCATAGATCACAATTTGCCTCATGGGCTTAGACAGCAAACAACATCTCTCTGTCCTTGGACCCTCATGGCAAATATGGAAAAACTCCCCCTAAAATATCCTTTAATGGGGAGGAAAATAATAATAATAATAATAATAATAATCATAAATTTAAAAATGTCACGTATTCATTACCTATTGAGTTTTAGAGTGTCATAGTTGTTAAATTTAGGTAGTCTTTACTCAAGACATGAAATGAAATCCAAACCAAGTGCAAACACAATTTATGCTAGACTCTACAGATTTGTTTAACGGTGTAAGTGGAGTGCAGCTGGTATTAATGTCATTGAAAGCATGTTTTTATTTTTCCCATGACATGTCAAAAGGTATGCTGTGGAAAAGGAGTAGTTGTGAATTTTCACTGTAGATCAGGGGGTTTCAATATCTGACACTGTAGGCTAAGAGGATCTTATCATCAAACAGAAACAATAATGAAGCCATGGAGTCAGTGAGTCAACTAGCACAACCTTGGCCCCCTTTTCACCAATAACTGTTTATATTTTGGCAAATAACCACCTATAAAAGTATGCCGAATTAGCTATGAGCAGTTTCTGATTGCAGCAATACCATATATATACTGCCAACTATCACTAAATTACTTTCATACTTGATAAAACGTAAAAACGTGATTTTTCTCCAGCAAGTTCCGGATTAACAATGAGCGTCTATTTTGTATGATTCCTAAACGGATTTATAGACTTTTGCATTCACATTTTCTGTGCTTAACATCATTAAATCAGTGCACACCTCTTTCCTTCTTTGCAGGTAAAGTTGTTGCAAACTACTTCACACATACATGAAGTTTAGTGTCAGGTATTTCCGTGTGCACTGTTCATATCAACCTGAGCAGAGGTAACTTAACAATAGAGGCTAATTGAAAACACTTGTGTGTTGGCAAAGCCTTGCTCTTAATGTGTCATAGTGTTTTGTTGTTGTTTTTTTAATTAAACCACACGTTTTGTTTGTACATTTCTGTATGAATTAAATATTAAGCTTTACAAACGCTGGGAAGTATATTTTTAAACTTTGGCAAGAGCTTATCTGTTATCTGCTTCCCCCTGTGGTCAATCTTTATGCTATGCTATGCTAGCTAAGCTAATCACAGCTATCTCCCTCTCTGATGCGTAGACATGAGAGTGATACCGACATTCAACTCACAGCAAGAAATGCCAGGTACTTTCCTCCAGTTAGACGAAACATGAACAGAGCGAAAAAGAAACATTCAAAACTGAACTTACGTTTGTCAATTGTCCAGAAACAAGACTCCAAATTATTCCAAATGTTGCTCCATCCTCGGCTGCTCCAACAGTTTGATACATTATCTTTGCCTATATCTAACGTTACATGGCGATGATGATAAGTCAACATCTCATTTAGCCTACAGGTTGTTGCGTCGCCCCCAGGTGGCCAAAATAATACATTAATCTAACTTAATGCTGCATTCACGTGATCCTCGGATGGTCCCAATTTCCAAGTTGGTAAGTGTTTTCCAACTTCAGCATGGAAACAACACGAGTCCTGCAAGGAAAATGTGTTGCAATTTTAAGCTTTATGTTATAAGGTGATTCGTCCCAGATTGCTGGGACGAATCACTATTTACTATATTGCAACTAAATGTTACAACCTAATATTAAGGGTGGAGGGAAAAAAATCATGTAAGTATTGATTTTTTTCATTATTATGTTAATTATTGATATTATAATTACAAATTAAACATTCATTTGCCCAATGGAATTACAAAAATCAGTTGCTTTTTCACTCCACTAGATACATTTTACTGCAGTAAAAAAATATTGAGTGAGATGAACACACTGAAAACTTTATCTTGTTCAACAATTGTTGAAAAAGTTTGGACTTGAAAAAAGTTTTTTTAGAAAATGCAATATATCCCAATAGTCTATATCTTACCACATACTCAGCATATTGCAAAATGTCTAAAAAGGCAATAATGTTGTAACATCATATTGTATTATTGTGATAATATCATATCATGGGGCTTCTTTTTGCAGACTTTCTGGGTCATGATTCCAACTTGAGATTTTCCTAGTTGGGAACTCATTTTTTCCAATTATTCTGATACTATTTGAATGCTACAAAGAAAACACAAACACTGCCACAGAAATGGGTCACACAGAGTGGATTTTCAGAGGACATGGTGTAGCAATGCATAGATATGGAATTGTAGTAGAGGTGTCACATGTTTTAAAGAACCAAAAATAAAACTAAAAAAAAAAGTGTCAGAGATGGTGTCAGCTGTCACCAAAAATGCAACGCAATCAACAACTTTAATGACAGCAAAAAAGAAAACACAGAGACACACACACATGCTGAAAGAAAATAAAGGTTTAAGTTTATATACTTTATTAATCCCCTTTAATAATAATTATTTACCAGCTTTAACTAAATTTAATTCACTCATAGATGCAGAAGCATCCCATTTTAATTATGGATATCAATACACTGGATTATGATCATGCTTTTTACTGAAAGCCAAGCAATGTATCCAAGTTAGCTTTAGTGTTTTAGTTAAACATTAGATTTGAACGTAAATCTATATCTCAGGCTTTAATGAATGTAAACCTTGGACTCTCTCCAATTCTAACGTGTTCTTGTAATGATGGATGCGTGTGAAGTAGTCCAACAAAAGTCCACAGGACTCCTTGGCGCAGGACGCGTCCCAACTATAACCTTGATTAAAGGGCTCAGTGTATGACTCACCATCAGTTGTTCTGTTCATATGGTCTTATCAAAACTATCAGTCTCCATTGGCGCTGTTACCTTCACCAAGGCGGACTGCTTAATATTCATACATACGTAGATAAGAAGGTATTGTGTTACCTTCATGAACTGTACAGCGTGTGCAGAATGGATTAATCACTGAGCCACAATGCACAAGGGAACAGACTGTGGGGGCTGCCATAAACAGATAAGCATAAATGAAAGCTGAGCGTGCAGCGTGGTAGAAAGTCCTGCTGTTACTTGTGAAAAGAGCTGACTGTCCTCTGAGTTTATGACTTCATCTCTTTGCTATTTTAAAAGGGACATCATTAATGGCTGCCAAAAAAAAAAGACCCGAAACAGCCAGCGAGTGACCACAGGTTACAGCTCAGATAATGTCACTGTCCTCATCATTATTCAGTTTGTTTTAATTTTATCTAGTTATAAAGTTTGCAGACGGTTTAAATACCAGGGAAAGGTCACATGGTGGTAATGGAGTACAACACAATGTAGCACTTAGGGGTTGTGGACTGGTAGCGTAGAGACTTTAAAATAGAATCAGCAAGTGGATTTTGGACAGCTGAACAAAAAGACGAGTGAGACACAGATTCAACAGAGTACCCAGGAGTCAATACAAAGTAAACTGATGAAAAGAAGCAACATGACAAGACCAGTGTTGAGAGTACAGTTCACAAAATTGCCTTTAAAAGTATTATTTATATGCTGTGTTGAAATGTTTCTCTTTGAATGCTGTACAGCACTTTGAAAAGCATCATGACTGAAAGTTCACAACAGTCTGACAAGAAAAACAAAAATGCACCCACCTTTTTGTGGGTTGCCTTCCAGAGGACCTGTCTGATTCAAAATCCCATTAATATTTGTAATAATGCAAATTTCTAAAAATCTAGTCCCAACAACATATTGTCACAATGCTAAAAAAATGCATGTGACTCATTTACTTTGTGGATTAAGTGATGGTGATTTTTCAGATATGTCAGAATTTTTGTAATTATTTTTCCTAATCACTGTTTTTGTTTCTGAATTATTGGGTCATTTTACATTTTTAAGGAATATTTCACCCTCAAAATAATGATTTGTATATCGATTACTCACCCCATGTCATGTTGAATTCATAAGGAAACTTTTGTTTGTCTCCCATGCCTTCACAGTGAATAAGAAATCAAAAAGACAGAGAAAATATTTGACGAACTGAAGTAAAAGTGGTCCATGTTTAACAACACCCAAACTATATTAGAACAACTGCATTGAAGGGCTCTCTTGCATTTCAGCCCCTCCACCAGTGGAGGTCAGTGCTCACAGAATGGACGAATTACAGCAAACAATTCAAGACATTTCAAAGCACACTGCGGAGTCCCTTTTTGACTCTGATTTTTGGGTGTAGTTCTCGTGAAGTGGCCCATTCAATTGTTTGCTGTATCAAAACATCCATTTACAAACTCTCACACAACTCCTGAAATATAATCCAACTTCAATTTATCCAGCTGCTTTTCGGAGGGGGAAAAACAGGATTTTATCTGTCTGTACACAAGAGAGCTGCTGGTCTAACACTGCCCCAACTTTTAGTTTTTCTTGTGTTATTGTGTGACTTTGGTGTTTTAAAGGTTTGGTTTGGATTCACCAAAGTCACACAATAACAAAAACTACCAACCGAGGCAGCAGTAGACCAGCAGCTCCTGTGTCCAGTACAGTAAAATTACTATTTTTACTATTGGAGTCTGGCTTTGAAAAGAGCATATATAAACATATACTACTATATACTATACTATACACATATAGCAAATATACTTTCAGTTTAGTTTTCCATTGAGAAGGGCTGTCTGTTTAGGAAATACTGAGAATTCACCAGGATAAGTGAGATGTGGATTATACAATTATTTGACCATTTGCAAGTGGATGTTTTGATGTTGTTTTGTTGTTGTGAAATGCAGCCCCTATTGACTTTAATTCATCAAGAATTGTTGGTGTTTTTGGATTCCTCATTCACTGTGGAGGCATGAGACAAATACAAAGTTTTCTTCACAGTTTCTAAGTAACACAAGGTGAGTAAGTGATATGCAAATGAGCATTAGGAGGTTGAAGTATTCATTTCATGCACCTAAAGCTTTTTGTTTTTTTAAACTACTTGCGAGGACAAAATCATTACTTGGTTGAACTGGTTGACCACAATCTGTGATAAGAGGTGACAAGAAGACACTGCTTCATTTTTAAGGGGGTACAAGCCAAAAAGAATTGGGAACCATCGCTTCAACAAAAACTATTTCCCACAAAGGCCTTCGAGAGTTACATGTCAATCGCTCGACAGACTGAGGCCAAAAAGGGAGATAGAGCACAATTTTTAGAGGAGAGATTACAGCTACTCGGGAAACCCCAAAATTACTTTCTGTCAACAGTTTTTATCAAGACATTTTTTTTTAGCAAAAAGTAGTTCAGGCAAAAAACTATTCACACTGAGGTCTGCCCGTTATCTTGAGTTTCAGGGAAGAGATGCAGCTGTTGAATTTTATTTTATGTATTTTCCCATTGCTGTAAGCGCCACAACAAATTTCAGTTCACTTCCATCAAATTGGGCTGGAAACAGAAATATATATGAGATTATATCTTGAAACCAAGTACAGGTAAAAAAGAAAAAATCCTTGTTTTGTCATTTGAGTAAACTCTTCAAAGAAGAATGCACAGTCAGAGTTCACCAGCTGATGTCAGGACGCCACAGACGGAGCCAAACAAACCAGAAGTTAAGAAATCAATGGCGACCCACAACACCTTGTGCTTAGCAGCACAGGATGCCGTTATGAGGGACTGCAGCAGGCAACGGCAACCCAGTTTGTTCACCATCCATCACTGCAGCACAACAATTTACCCCAAACAGCAGAGTGGAGTCAAAAATACTGGCAAGGCACAAACAAGGAATAAGAAAATGTCCCCAAACTGTATGAGCGGGGGCGGTGGGTGAACAGATAAACAACTTTCCAAAGCAGGATTACGGTGCTGTGTATGTGGAGGCCAGGATGCGTGGGCTTTGTCTCTAAATGTGGCACCACAAACGGTGGAGGGGAGCTAAGCCGGCGTTCACGGGAGGCACGCAGTAGCTGCCCAAACGGGCTTGTTAGGGGGCAGAGAGGGAACTCATCAGTGCACAAGATCACGGCTGACAGAGAAGCTTGTTAACTGCAGCCTGGTAGCCAAGAGGGTGGCTCATTAGGGAAAAGCACCAGTAGCCTGCACGGGCCATGCTGGTCTCACCAGATGGCTGGCTGTCTGCTGGCTGATGAAGAATATGGACATCCATCATTAACAAATGATGTGTAGCGTGTCGTCTGCATAGGGAATCATATAGGAAGCATTCATTCCAGTCATGGTTTGACTTTGTCACAGTTATGATATTTGAAACTTTATATCACAGGCTGCCAGAGTCTGATTCACTTGGTTTAAGAGGGAGCTCCATTTTCATTTCATCCTTAGCTGGAACAAAGTTTGTCTGTGACACTGCCACACCAATCCTGTTGCAACATTGCCCCCTACTGGTGCTAATAACTCAAACAAAATTGGATTGATGGAGGCAAGATGCAATCAAAACATGAATTTTCCCATCACTCGCCTCTCAATGGACTCTTCACATGTCGCCTGCTGTCACTATTAATAACAAATTGTTTGCAATCGCCCTGTCAGGCTAAGTACAGTTCTATTCAGCTTGATTATCGCACAAGGCAAGTTTCCAGTAAGGACCAATAAATCATTATTCATCATTCATTCAGGGAGGAATACAAGCTGCTGCAGCAACGTCTAAATCAGAAGTGGGACTCATTCATTTAGATATTCGTTTCAGGGATGCTTCAACCCAATAGCAGATGATTTATTTGCCATCTCGTCTCACACAATATCCCAAAAATTAAAGGTATTGTTGCATTATATTACTTTGACTGAGTGTGCATTTATCCACAGCTGATGCCACTGGGAGATGCAGGAACTTTAATTAAAAATCTGTGATTTTTTTTGTGCTGAAGAAAAGCATGGCCAATAGAATGAAAAAAGAAAAGGATGCAATCAAGCCAGGGTGATATGGCCTGAATATATTAAAGAGTTTTTTTTTGAGGGGACGTAAACTACTTTTCTTGAAAAATGCTTTAATCACTACTGGTGCAACGGAGTAGCCGTGAGGAGTACATTGAATTCATTAACTTTACCTTCAGGGTCATTTCACCAAGAAATATTATTACATATCTTAAACTGCTCATATCAAAACTTTGAGGGCTGCACTGTGTCATTTGGCTTCTGGTTTCAGGAATTAAAACTTTGAGTCAGCAAATCTAAAGTTGTCCCAACATTCGGTTAATTAAATTTACAGTAAAGAATTAGAATAAATAAGTGAAAAGATTATTTCTAATACAAGGTATTGTACATGGTATTACTGTTTTTTATACCTTTAGAAATTAGCAAGAGGAGGTATCATTACCAATACAATAATTTAAAATGTCCTGCAATTAAAATCTTACTTGCAGGTCTAGTGTGTAGGGTCCAGTAGCATTTAGCAATGAGGTAGAATAGAAAGTTCTCTGCATAAAGTGTGTAGAAGAATCAACGCAAAATACAAATGGCCCCATTTAGAGCCAGTGTTTGATTTGAAGAAGCATCATGATGGAAGAGGACCCACTCTGTATGTAGACTCGGCTCATTCCAAGGTAACAAATACAAAATATATTTGCTTATATGTAGCATGTTGTGCTTGAGGATACCTCTAGAGGGCACACGAGAGATCTCAGGCCGAATACAACTACTGCATATGTTTGACTTGGGTGATGAACGAACATGGGGACAGTGCGTGTCTCTCGTTGTGCCAATAGGAGAGATTGATGATGAAAAGCAGCACCAGCACTTTTGCATGTTTTCTACAGTTCAACATTGCCCCTACTGTGTATGTGCATACTGAATTTCGTGTACTTATCACATTAACTTTTGAGCACACACACAGCTGACATGCCAAACTGACACAGGATGCATGGCAGCCATCATGCTTGCACGTAGTTAACAGAAATTATATCTCTGACCTAAGGTTGCAAAGCTGCATTGAGGAAAGTGTAGGTTTGTTTGTATGTTTGTTTTTTATTAGGCACTAAAACTCAGGGTATTATGAATCAGCTGCTTCAGTTTTGATGCTACAAGGTTTACTCAAGCCACTGCATTCTATGAAAGTACAATACTTAATTGCTTGAGAGCACCTTTAAAGGAGTTGTTTGTGACTTTCAAAGCATATTTATGATCCAGAGTCTGAGCCGGGATACTTTGGCAATTTGGCCTGTGCTCAGATTATGATTTTGTATGCACGTGTAATCATTATTTTGCCACCTTGCCTGAACCTGAGTGCTTGTGATATCATAATAATTCATCACTTCAGTCTTTGCCTGTACAAATAGATCAATGACTCAACACTGTGGCTAGATATTGCATATCCAGATATTTATATATAGTTGATTGAATCACAAGGTGTTATTTGGCTAAGTGTTTTCTGTAAATAGATTAACCAACAGCAAACTGCTTGCTCAAGGCTAAGATTTAGTTGGTAACGACCATCTTGCGCTGCAATAATGTATAACAGTATCATTAGTAACTGTCACCATTATCATTTAGCAATTGACCCCACTAACAGAGAACATTACCATGTCTTATGTCCCCCAAACCTCAGTGTGAGAGACTGGGTTTATCTGCTACACAAATGTTTGTAAGCAGTTTTCTCTTTTACTATTGATGCGACTCCCCAGAAAGGGACATGGCGTTGGCCATGACACCATGCCTGATGTGTTGTTTTGAGCCTATATTCTATTATTATTATTATTATTTTTTGTAGATGGCAGTGGAACAATTGGATTTATTGTTGCTACAACTACATGAACACAACTCTTTGAAATAGTCATGCCAATGTTACCTGGTTTGTTAAACTAACTTAAACCATGAAATATATTTATCGAAGTAAAAAGGACATTATTTTCAACTGAATTGTATGTAAGTACAAGTACAGAGAAGCATCAAATGGAAATACTCAGTTCAGAATCTTAAACTTGTATATCCACCATTGATTTTATGCAAAATATGAACTAGAAAGAGTCAAAGTGCCTATTAGTTATTTTTAAACATCAGTACATGCTGTAAAGAACAAAACGGCACAAGCAGCAGATACATGTACAAATGGCTTCATTTAATTTGTGTTTCACAAACAATCCAAGAGATTATGACACAAATGTACAGGAATTATTTTTGCCATTTTATTTTTTTTCTTCACATTATTGCTTTACAGTAAAATGCATTGGTTGGATATGTCCAGTATAGCAAGACAATACATTCATATAAGTTATACAGATGTCCTCAGTAATGTTTTATAGTAACTAACTTTACATTAAATATATTTTTTCATCATTTATTATTCTGGACAAACAACTCCCACGTCACATTGAGCTCACAGTGCATCAGGTCGCATTCAATCAAGAAATACATACCGCTCCTCTCTTGTGTTCAATTGCCATTTCTAACGTGTGTGTGTGTTCTAAAGTGTGTGCGCTTATTTTTTACACAGGATTTCCATACAATCTGGATTTATGCAGAGCTACGACAAGTATGGCATCTGAATTCTACTTTTTTTTTTTGTTGTTGTTGTTGTTCCTCTTTCAAAAAAAGTGACTTGGTAACAAAGATGCAAGTCAGACGACCGGTGAGAGCATACGCTGTGTGTCAAGATGAGGACAAAAAGAGGAGCTTTTCCCCTGCTGTGGGTGTTACCACTCAAACCTGGCAACCTGGGACATGACCACACAGAGCAACAACAAAAATATACACAAAAAAAACCTTAACACTGCACATTCTGAATCAACTCAAGTACATTACAGACGTGCCTTCTCAACAAGAAGCATCAAAAAATTAGGTCCTGTATGTACAGAAGACCCACTGAAAGGGTTGACGGGAGGAGGGGTGGTGTACAAGGGTGTCAGTGGGTGTGTGGAGAGGAGTCTGTAGGCCCTGTGTGGTCACCCCCGTTCAGTAAACACAGCCGTTTGAACCCTGATAGAGTAGCAGCTTAAGGGGGTCCGACTTTTTTTAAAAATTCCTTAAAGCCTGCTCTCATCCATGTCCTTTGAAAACGTCCCCAGGGTGCTGGAGGAGAGATTCATCCATCCATGCTGCCCCTCTGCTCCTTCAGCTAGGGTTGGTGGAGAGTTAATGCCCTTGTGCAAGAGGGGACAAAAGAGGAAGAAAAAGGAGAGTGTGTCCCTTAAAGCTGCTGTTCCAGAGCACGTCCATCCTTTCTGCTCCTCAGCTGTCACAAACACACACACCTGTGAGCTCACACATCAAGTACTACTAGACAAACCAACATCACATCTCCACAGGATCCCCTGTCTTTATATGGCAACCTTGCAGGGGCCTTCTGTCACATAGAATTCTGTAAATTGAGATTGCATATACAAGTGCCTGCTGCCTACAGTGTGGCAGAGGAATATTTTTAACACATAAAACAGTCCCCGCACGCTTTTTCAGTTTTTTAGTCTCTGCACCCCACTTGTGGACTCCTCCCGGGCATTTTTGCATGATGTCAAAATGTCTGGATTTGCAGTGTAGCTGCCGTTTTCTATAAAGTGGGTCAGGCGGTTTCCATGCCCGGAAGCCCTCAGTCTTTTGCTGTGCTGTGGAGGAGCTGCGTTTTAATGTCCCAGCATGCACTGCAGACAGAGGAGGGTGTGCTCATGGTGTTAACAAGGTTCCAGTCTGCTCCAAGAATTGAGAGCCCGGTGTGGGAAACGTAGCGTGGGCCCATACCGAGCACACACACACACACACACACACACAGACACATACACATACACACACACACAATTATTCTCTCTCTTACACACACACACACACACACACACACACACACAGTCACATATACACTGAAAATACACACGCACAGAAGGAAGCACTAGTTGATTCAGAATGAGAGGACGGCTGTTAAAGTGCAATATCTACATGTAACTCAAAAATCAAGAGACCACCACCATCGCCATCTCGTGGAGTTGTCCATCTCCGAGTTTCCCTGATAACCGCTGGCTGTGGTTGGCACCCCTACCCTGAGTAGAAGGGCTGCGGTGCCCCCTACTGGCCAGAGGGTGTTAGACCAGACAGTCAGTGTTGAGAACCGTCTGGTTTCTTTGCATTTTTTAAAACAACTACCTCCACTCTGCTGCTGTCTCAAGATGACAACAAGTCACCTGATGAGAAAATTCCCGATGCATCCCACAGATCTGGAGTCAGTTTGTTTTCTGAAGTTGTGCGGAGGGCAAAGTGATCTGACCCCTCACTGAATGAAAAATGACGCTGGAGTGGAGTTGCCACCGCCAGCCAGGTGCCCCTCTGAGTGGTCAAATCTCCTTACAGCACAAAGCAAGAAAAAGCATTTCCATGTGCAATTTTGTTTCAGTGAAAAACAGGCAATGTCCTATATTTGCGACAAGCTCTCCTCTGCATTTTCGTACTAGACAAAACCTCGGTTTGAAAAAATAAATACAAAAGAAAAAAAAGTGTTTACAAGTTTACATTGTGCAGTGCTGCATATGCATAACACCCCTCACAGTCATCTGATCTGGACTGTGATTCACCTTGTGTCCTGACAAAATGTCCTTTTTTTGATCAAGCAGATGAGGGTTAAGAAGAGTTGCGGAGGGTGAAGCGCTAACAGTATCTGCTCCCTGATGCCAAAGGCCATGCCAGGGGGAGTCGGGTCCAGGCTGGAGGAGGGGAGCTGCCGAGGACAAAGCCCTCCTCCGTGGAGGTCGATAGGGAAAATGGAGTGTACTTTTTTCCTTGGGTGCTAACCCTAATTCTTTTAGGAATAAAAGGAGTTTTCTCTATCTGGGGATTTTGGTTGGAATTGTAGCTTCTTTTTTCTTCACAGACTCTGGTTTGGTTTGTGGAAAGGCTTTGGAAATGGTGTGTGGAAATCTACAATGTGAAAACAGTGAAACACACACCGACAATCAACAGGGGCACTTATGATTCTGGAGGTCCCCGACATCTAAAGGCATGCTAGATGGGTAAAAAGTTAACAGGCGCACAGAGGAACGAAAGACTTCACTGCAATAACAGGCAATGCCCCAAATAATGGGCATTAAGGACCGGCACTGTGTGACAAGAGGACAAATTAGAGACATAGAATGGAGTCCACTCTCACAGCGTGTACTGCCTCTTGGAGGAAATGAGATTCATATTTGGGACTGAAAGGATTACAAGAATAAGAGCAAGAGGGGAGAATAAGAGTCTGTAGTTAGGTCCAGTGCTATTGAAAAGAAAAAAAAAAAGATTTTGGGGTTGCTATGGGAGCGTTGAGGTTTTGGTATCCGAGGCATGCTGCTGTGCTCTACTCCTCCATGCACATGGGCAGGTTGACGAAGGTAAAAACGTTGTACTCGATCATGACGGAGAAGCAGAGGAAGATGGCGTACAACACCAGGACATACACGCCCAGCTTCACGTCCAGCCTCCATTTATTCAGGTGGATCCCCAGCACCTGCACATACACAAAATACATTAGGGTGGCATGTGCAGGGGCTGCTATGCTCCAAATTATATCTTAAGGAATACTTCTAGTGACAAAAAGACCATTTGTATAAAGACTATAAATTTAGAGAAAATGCATGTGATTGCGAAGTACTGAGCACACAACTAGATAAATCAGACTCCGGTTATACTGCACATGTTGTGTAAGAGTTTGTATACAGATGTTTTGATATAGTTTTGCTGATGTCAAACATGGACCCCCTGTTTACTTTAATTCATCAAGAATGTTTGCCGATTTTGGATTCTTTCTTTGTTTGAATTCAGTGTAATTGATGTATAAATGATTATTTTGTGGGTGAAGTATTCCTTTAATGTGAAGTGATTTGAGTGAAAACAGGAGATGAAATGGACCAAAAACACTAAAAGCAGAATGGAAAAGGCTGCATCAAATGACTCATTCTGAAAACTGTAATCTACAAAAGGATTTTTTTGTGTCCTTCTGTAGTTGTGTGATAACACTACAACACTGTGTTCATCACTGCTGGAAAGATGATCTTTTCATAAAACAGAGCTGTCTCTGCAGTAGAAAGGCATAAATGCTTTTGAAATTGGTGCTACGTGACCAGAGAAAGCGGAAGAAAAGGGCTGTGGCATTTGCTTTTGCTCCTGAGGCAGAAAATCTACATCTTCCAGAATGCACTGCACCGCACTGGACCAATAAACGGTCCTGCTAGCCGATGAAGTGATGCAAGTTGCCCTCCGAAAACAATATGTCAAAAAATCTTGTATTACAGCTAAACAGTAAGTTAAAATGTTTCTGAAAACATGTTAGATGAGAAATAGACAACACAGTTACAGAATCAGTGCAGCCTAGTTTAACCATATGATGTTTTTTTTTTTCAGCCTTCATTTTTACAAATGGCGCCCACTTCCTGTTGACAAATTCTTACATTATAGCCCAACAGTGCACTAAAATAGGTTTCTGAAAACATTTTAGGCAAAACAAAGGCAATGCAGCAGCAGAATCTTGGTTTATTTGATCAGCACGGCCTAGTTTTACCATTTGAGGTTGGGGTTTGAACGAGAGAGAGAGAGGTGCGGCTCTCTCTAAATCCGCTTCTATACTCTTTATGTCTGTTGTTGCAGTCATACAACAATAAGCACGCACAACCTGTAGTTCAAACAACAGCCTGAGAGCCAGAGCCTATGTGGGCACTGGTAAAACGGAGGGAAATTTACCATAGTTCATTTACATATACCCGCATTGTCATGACACAAAGCTGACTAAAAACTGGCAGTAAGTATTCCTTTTAGAGCTGCTGTAGCCGGCGCATCACTGATCTGTGTGTGTCTAAGACACCAAGGTCAGAGAAGCGCGGACAAGCTGCAGTCTTTTTTTTTTTTAAATCTGGGTTATTTTGTGTAAATGAAGCACTACTGTGATAAGGAGTTTATACAATTCAGAGTAGCAGTGAGAAAGTCCAACTTATTTTCTTACGGGGTCATTTTGGTTTATAGTTAAGTTATTATTGAATGCTGTATGAGTAGTCAAATCTTGCTCTGTTAATTCCAAAAAGAAAAATGCTCTACCTCCTTTGCACCAAAGCATTTTTCACAGGATACACCCCAACTGTTTTCAACGCTGAATTTTACATTTTGATGAACCAATTACATAACTACATGGTTCAGTCACTGTTGCGTAACAGTGTATCAGTCCTTGATGAGAGTGGCTAAACAAGCTTGTTATTACCTATATTAAATTACTGTGGATTTTCACTTTAAACACGCACAGTAATCAGATTATCTTCCTGGATGGGGTCAACATGAACGTGTACATGTGTAGCATAAACATCATTAAGTATTGCTCACCGTGAGGGCCACGGAGCCCAGCAGAAGCACCACAGAGTACAGCAACCCTCGACTGTTAATCATGACCTGCAACACACAAAGACAGAGACATGATCAGCTTATCTGCAGCTCTTCCAACACCAGAGGTAACGACTAACTGGAGTTTGGTTGTTCTTCACACTCATTCACAACAACACGGAAACAACAAGGTCTGAGTTCTTCTAATGTAAACAAGCTCTTTACCTCTGATCCATAGTCGACGCACATGGTCTGCAGCGCCCAGGGAATCCCCAGTCCCACGAGAATATCAAACACATTACTGCCTATAGTGTTGGACACTGCCATGTCTCCCAAACCTGCAACAAGAAGTTATTTAAAAAGCAAGTAGGACTTATAGCGAGGATCTGGACTTTCAGGTCAAATACACTTTTTATTACCAAATGAAGAATAACGTTTTGCTGTTGTGTACTTTGTGATATTCACAAGGGCCCTAACCTTGTTCCGCTGCAGGTAGTGACGCACAGCTACACTGTGATGTCTATAAACAGCTCTGCCATATTTCCTCTTGTTCCTGTGCTTAGTTCCCACTTGTTTGACTCTTTTATATGCACATAGAAGACAACTTAAATCTTGACACTACTCTGAATATATTACACTTGATTTCTAACCTCTAACAAAGTCTGCCAATTTAATCAATTATACCTTAAATGCATGCATCTCTACTCCATCTGCATGTAAATTAGTTACAATGGAAACATGAGATTTCTTAATATCTTGATACATTTGCCTATACGTGTTCCTGTCTATCTAAGGCTAAAGACTTTTGTTTGTCACTGCCTTTTATTAAATCAAATACTTTTCATTTCTCAAACTGCAACTTCTATTATTTTATTTCATACCCTCCTTGGTCTTGTTTTTATTTTTCATTCTGTAAGTCTTTTTTGAAATTGTATTTAAATTCCTTTTATAATGTGTTTCTTTTGTGCTTTGTCTTGATGCTTTTGATTTTTTATATAAAGCACTTTGAATTGCCTTGTTTTGGAAATGTGCTTCACCACAAAGGTCCTGGTGGACTAGTGATTTAAAATGTGTTTTAGGCAGAAATCTAAAAATGTTGCAGAGGGAAAGGTGTACCTTGCCGAGCCACAATGAGACTGGCTATGCAGTCTGGGACGCTGGTGCCTGCTGCCAGGAAAGTGATGCCCATGATAACATCAGGGATTCCCAAAGTGTAGCCGATTATAGTTACCTGAGCCAAAATAAACAGAGTGTCAGAGCTCAAAAATAGCATTCTCTGCTTGTATGAGAAACAGCATGTCGGCCTTTATACCAGATATCCATATTTAAGGAACCTAATGTGCTTTTCCCTTTTTTTCCTGTCATATATATTTAATGTTGCAAAGTCAAATGTTTATACTAAACATGGGCAACATTTTTAAATAATAAGGTTAACGTATGTAAGAGTAATCCCTGTGAGCAAAAACCTCAGGCTTCAGACTGTTGATGATTATTTCCAACATTTTTTCTATTTTAATGACATGCTGATGTCTGTTTGTGACGAATTTTCTTTATATAGTAATCTGCTCCTGGCCCGCTACTGCAAATGTTTACATTATGAAGCCCACACAGCTACATGTAGCTACATGCATCAGAGAAAGGTGTAATCCTGGGTGTGAATATTGTTTATTTCTATTTTTATTTTGGATCATATTCCTTCTGGAACATGTCAAGTTGTAAAGAATTTTGGTCTAGAAACTTATACAGGTGATTTTAACAATAGAAAGTGCTGTTGTACACTCTTATAGTCAACCCCCTGCTTAATTAAGGTATAGAGACTTCTGGATAGGGAGCAGACTGGGTTTTTCTGATTTGGGGCCTTAAAGAGATTAAGCACTAAAATTGAGCATTTTCATCATGGGGGAATACAGGTGTCCCAGCACAGATGCATACATTTTCTAATAGAAATCCAAAATGAACCTGAAAATGAGCATAATAGGTCCTCTTTAATGGTCCCTTACCCCCCTGCAAAAGTTTAAACATCACAGTTTCTTAACAGTTAAGAAGAAGTTGTTACATCCACCATTCTGACAGTAATGGTCAGATTATACAGCAGTGTGACTAATACCATTAAAATACCATTTTCTGATTTGTAACGCCAACATCAAATTTACCGACCAATATAATTTTGCAGAAGGCATTTACAGTGTCAACCTTTACAATTATTTGTCAGAAAATGGGATATAATGTTCATCGCAATTATCTAGAACCTACCTTGATGAAGTTTTTAAATGTCTTGTTTTGTCCATCCAATACTCCAAAAGCCAAACACATTCAATTTACAGTTATGTAAAACAATAACAATAATCATCATCATAATAATTAAAAAATAAGCACTAGTCAACTAAAGTGAAAGTAAATACTAAAGGTATAAATGCCTCACTCACTTACCATCCAAACCATGAAGTAGGAGAAGATGGCGATCCAGACGGTGGACAGGATGAAAGAGAGCATGAAGAATTTCTCCCAGCGAGGCTTGGCACAGTTCGGGACGGTAAAGAACAGCAACAGGAGCAGAGGCCACGAGATCAGCCACTTAAACTTGCTGCCGATCCCCCCTGCAGCAGGAACACACATCAGCATAAGAGATTAGCTTTTGGCTAATATTGTGTAGATAACAAGTACTAAGTGCTATTTTCTTTAAAAAAAAGTGCCACATTTTTTTCAAAAACATTACAGTGTAAAATAAATTTTCAGAATTACCGTCATCACATGTTGTCTTGATCACAATGACCCGTAAGTCTCTGTCAGTGGCATCATTCAGACCACATTTCCCACAAATCTCACTTCAAAAAGTATAATCGAATCTGGTTTCCCTCTCATTGATTCTGTGAATCTATTCTTTCCAGCAGCTCGATTGCTAACATAATTCTAAACAGACATATTGTCCTCTGTCTATTTTAAGTGCCAACATGTATTTTTCTTTCTTTTTTTTTTTTTAAAGGAAGCCACTGACTGATTTGGGCAAAGACATCAATATCTACAGCTGGGCGTAATGTAGTTTTTCTTATTTCAAGTTCTAAAAATAAAAAGACAGGAGGACATAAAATAGCTTTTTAAATATGTCTGAAATGTCAGAGATGCTGTAAAATATTATTCCTATACTATATTATTTTTTACCCCCTAAAGAATCCATCAATGTGTGCCAACTTGCACACATTCATCAAGATAATACATGAATCACATACTTGGAATATGAAACGGCGAGATGGTTTCGTTTTCTTGCGCCTCTGTGGGTTTGTCCTCTGGCACGTTTCCATTCTCTATTTCAACCTTTCCGTCAATCACTTGTGTCTCCACTCCATTGGCGGCTTGGACCAACTTCTGGCGCTTTCAGAAAAGAGAAACTAAGTCAAAGAGCACATGAGCGGACTCACTGCTACTCCACCACATTTTTATGCACTCTTGTTTCTCCAGTCAGAAATGAAAAGCAAAAACCCACATGTCTATTGTGCAAGTGAGATAAGAAGACTCTTTGGGACTTTTGAAACTAAGAAGCTGAAAATAGTAAGCACTCAAAATAAAGTCCTAACACAGCAGCAGATGAATTAGATTACTGGAGCAACAACGCCCAGCTGTACCTCTGTAATGATGAGGCGACTGGCCATGCGCAGACGGGTTTTGGGTCCAAAATGGCTGGTGACCATGACACGGAGGCCAGCTTCTGGAAACCTGAACTTTGAAGGGCTGGCGTTCATGATCTCATCCACCATCACCACTGATCCACGGCTGTAAGCCTTGGTGGGCTTAACTGAGGGGTGGAGGGGTAAAATACAATCGTAACATATATGTTTTAATGAATGAATAAACTGGGATTAAATCTACAAGACCATCAGACAAGTATAGAAGTGTATATTCATTTATTTCTGTCCATTTTATATGCTTTATTTAAGTAAATGTGTCTAATACCTTTCTGACAGTGAACTGTGACACCCTGTTGGAGCATCCTAAAGCGCAAATTAAAACTTAAGAGCCATCAAGAGATATGAACTGTACTATAAATGCTTGAGTGTCATTTTGTAGTCTGTGGTGCAACATTTTTGCAAGCCAAGTTATTAAGGAATATAAATGGCCACTTAACGACACTAGTTTGTCAGCATGTCAGAGTTAAAGCTGCACCAGGCAAGATTTTTATGTCGACACACACCATTCTATAACCGTAAATTACAACATAGGCTCGGGACTCCATAAAAACCTGGATTTTCACCAAAATAAGTGAGCTCTGTGACTGTCTCATGAGTGCAGGTTTATGCTTTATATAGCCTGCGTGCACCTCCATAAGAATGCAGAAAGAAAAAAAAAAGTTTTCTTTGACAAAAATATGAAGTTGGACTGAGTGGCAAAGCAGGTGCTGGTTTTATTTCTAAATCTCGGAAAATTAGATGAAAGCTATACAGGCTAGAAGAATGAACACATACAGAATATACTATTCATGGTTTCCTATACTTTGTATACTTGCTCTCACATGAAGTGTGCATGGAAACTGTTAGTCTGCTTCGCAAATTCATCTGAGCAGGGTAACTATTGATGAAAGATACCACATCAATATCAGAATACAGAGACGCCTCCCTCTGAGTAGGATTTTGTCGCTGAACATATTTTAGTCAGTCTAAAATGTCAGTATATTTTAGCACTATTTAGTTGTACATATTTTCCAGTGTAATTATAGGATGGCCAATTTGAGGTATAATCAGCAGTCAGATAAGTCACTTGAAAATCTGAAGGGTGTCTGCAGTACAAGGAGCGGATTTTTCTTTAGACGCGTATCGAAAGAGTATCTTAATTTTTTGATGATTAAAAACAAAACCTTGCTTTGAAATTTGACATGAGGTTTCCTGTAGGTCACTCATCTTTTCCTTTGTATCCTAGAAATTGATTTTTGAGTTTTACTGTTGATGTTTTATAAATGACACACTCAAGTGTTTTCCAAAAACAAATTGTCATATGCAGGTTTGGGGTTCAAAAAACGACACGCACATCCCGTAGTGGGTGCTGGATGTAAGACAAAAAAAATGAATAAAAACACCTATGAAAAAATAGAGGTCCGCACACTGGGGAGCTCCCCTTTAAAGGATTTTATTCTGCAACAATAAGTGACGTTTCGAGCCAAAACGTTCTTCCTCAGACTTAAGGTTCGGACAATTTTAATTCCAGTATCTCATGTGTTCAGCCACATTTGTTGCTAAACACTAAACACATGCAACATGTCGTCACTGTCCTGTGACAACATGCATCTCCTGACCTCTGATGATATCGTTTTCAGACAATCCAGCGGGTTTTGTTAGTTGTTCAGTTAGCTGAAATATAGAAGTTTCTCAACCCATGAATGAACACTTAATTTTTTGGTTAATCTACCTTCAAAAATCACTAAATTTGGAGAAAACGTTTTCAACTGGATAGTGGTTATGTGAAATGTCTCACGTGTGATAAACATGTTCAGGTGAAAAACCTGCGTGTATTAGCAGGATGTAGCACAGATACATTTGTAAATATGAACAAGACTTATACCGGTCAGAAATTTTCTTTGGCGCAAATGAAGTTACAGTGGTGTTGATGGTGTAGCACATTAACGGTCCATAATGATTTCTTCCTCCTTTACTTCAATCTGTCTCCCTCTGTCATCCCTTTGCTTTAAAACATCACACACCATCTGAGTTAACATGAGGTGCGTTGTGTGTGGTTACTCACATCACATGATTTCTGGGTACAGAACGTCAAATAGCTTTCTGAAATTGCCTGGTGCAGCTTTGAAGTTTGCCAACCGGTTGTGAATATTTATGGATCGACTGAGATTGATTTCAAAATGACATGAAAGATGTTACCTTTGGCGTCTTTGAGCTGATGATCTCAAACTGTTTTACAGGTGTTTGACATATTAAAACACATGCTCAGCCCACTTGAGTCAGTGTGTGCTCTGACTATGATGCATATCTTCAAGTGTTTTATTGGCATCCCATAACTCCTCATTTGCAGTGTGCTCACGGTTAGCTATAAGATGCAGTGCATGGGGAATAAAAAAAGTTCTACAGTACACTTATTAGTTTAACTCAGCCTTAATTGGACTGATTATGCATGCAAGAATGCACATAAATTAGCTGTGTAAACAGAGCCGGCATAAACATTTCCTCTTGTGAAATTCATTACCACTTCAGGAGTGAGTGGGTCTACGCCCCAGAGACCGGCAGGAGAAAAGTAGTATGCAAGCAGAAAGAACTGGCACACAGCAGCACAACACTGTTGACAGTAAGCAAGAATAAGTTTAGTAAGGCTAAACAGACAGGCATGTTACCACTAATGCAGCCAAAAAGGGAAGGGTTAAATCTCTAAGAGGGGTTAAATGTCATTTATTAGTCGTTTGTGAAAGGTCTAAGGCAGGAGAGGAAGAAGTGGAGAACTGTGGCTGTAAGGAAAACTCACTCAGTATAACCTTAAAATATGTTATTTAGAAAATGTTTCCACATTTTTTTTTAATAAGAATTTAAAACTCAAGACAACAAAGTCCCCTGACATTAAGCTGCATTACAGAAGAAAGATTAAAGAATATCTTCATTATAGTGTTCCTATTTTAAACAAGAGCATTTTCACTTTGTGCCCCCTTTATGCTCAGATAAGCTCCAGTTGCTTATCACCCAGCAAAGGACTTAGCGGGCAGAGGAAATTAATGGAGGAACACTGAACACTTTCCACAGGAAAAAGAAAAGCGAGGTCTAAGCGTCTCTCCTAAGATAGTGCAGTTCACAGAGGTCAAAGGACATCTTGATCCTTGGAAAATTTAGCAAAGTGCAGAATCATATTTAAAGGAATATTTTGACATTTTGGGAAACAATTGAGCTTTTTTGCTAAGAGTTGAGACAGTCGATACCACTCTCATGTTTACATGCTGAATATGAAGCAACAGCCAGCAGCTGGTTCGCTTAGCATAGCATAAAGACTGGAAACAGAGTTATCAGCTAACAGGCTCCGTCTGATGGTGACAAAATCAGCCGACAAACAACTCTAAAGCTCAATAATTAACATGCCATCTCATGTTTGTGAAATTCACACAAAAATTGATATCACTTTCATGTCAACATGAAGCTGTGGCAGGCAGCCAGTTAGTTTAGCATAGCATAAAGTCTTAGTTCTAAGGTGACAGAATCTGCCTACAAGTGACTCTAAAGCTCAATAATTAACTTGTTATCTCTTGGTTTTTAAAATTCATCCAAAAACTGAAGTATAACCATGAAGATGTTAAAGTCGGCTGCTGGTTAGCTTCATACAAAGACTGGAATTGAGGAGAAACGGCAAGCCTGGCTAAGTCCTGGTGACAAAATCTGCCTACAGGCATCTCTGTAGCTCACTAATAAATATGTTAGCTTTCGTTTCTTAACTTTCTATTAAAAAAACTGCTGCTTTTAAGTCTTGTCATGATTGCTGCAGTGATTTCTGTTATTACCTCAATATCTGTTAGGATTTCTCTTTTAGGAATGGGAGCAGGCCCCCAGGAAGTGTGCTGGGCTTTGGAGACAATTTTCATAGTGGCCAAACAGTGGCATCACAACTTACACGTGTGTCACCTGATACCATTAGGCCCAAAAAGACTTTTTCTCACAGGCTTATATAGAGAAAGAGATTTCTGTAGATCAGTGGATATATTTTTTGCGTCACAACCCCTACGAAAAGACTCGTTTCCCTTATCAGGATTTGATCCATTCAATCCAATAACATTTGAAAAGTCTACATGAGCCGCAAAATCAAATCATTTTTATCCTTAAGTAAGCGGGGCCGAAGTGGAAGCTCAGACGACGGAAATCTCTACAGGGCCCAGTGTTACTGAAGCAGCGCCAATCATCCGGGTAATTTCATACTGCAAAAATAGACCTTTTTTGGCTTCATGTGCCACTGAGCAACTACCATTGGAATGAAGGGGACCCTGCCACAAAGGCTGAATCCATGTCTCTTAATACATCCATGGCTGGCATAGCAAAGGGGGGAAAATGTGCAAAAAAACAAAGGCTTAAGTGTTAAAAACAACTTGTGGTTTTAATAGCTGTTTTGTGCCAAACTTTTTCCCTGTTTGTCATCTTTATGATAAACAAAGCTAATCAGCTACTTACTGTACCTTTATTTTTACTGGGGAGATATGAGAATGGTATCATTCTTTTATTCATCCTTGAGTAAGTAAGTAAATTATCATATTTCCCAAATTGTCAAAAGTAAATTTCAGCAGACTACAAAGCGGATTTAAGTTAGTTCAGCAGAAAGGAGAAAAGGTGAAAGCCACTGACCCTCTATAGAGGGAAAGAACCACCGTCTTCCAAAGAATCAAAGCTAAATCATCAGATATTTTCATTTTAGCATCTGATTGGCAGAGAGTAGTCGTGGGTACCCGGCCTGTCTGATTAACCTTACCTCCTGGGAGTAAAGGCGATGACGGGTCGTCATCCCAAACATAGTAGTAACTAGTATTACCGTCCTCCATCTCACTGCTGGCTGCAGCGTTACCATTGGCCACGTTCTTGTCTGACTTCGACCCCATGAAAAATCTCTGCATGCTGGAGTTGAATCTAGTAAACAGATGGAACAAAATCCCTAAATTAGCGATACTGAAATAATTCAGCTTCCAAAATGGAAAGCAACAAACAAGACTCACATTTGCACATAGAGTTTATGAGCTTCAGATGAAAGGCTCTAACTTGTTTGAAATATAGATATACTTTTGTACATATTCATTAGTTAAAATAACCTGTTTATTCTCCGTACTTCTATAGAATGAATTTAGGGTGACCTACTTTCTAAAAAACAGCATCAGCATTACACAACACAAAAAAATGGCTGAAATATGCTCTGCATGAATAGAAAAGGGAGAAAAGTGTTCCCAGAAGCCAATCACAAGGCTTTCATAAGCCTCACGGGCATTCAATGAGACCATATGAGTGCCATTACAGAAAAATGGATCACAAATAGCTGACTGAACACACTATGCTGCCTGCCTTTGAACAAAATGCGTGCAAAGTCACACTAGCAAAATCACAAGAGAATCTTTATCCCTTTCAGAGGTTCTACACCTTCAACAGCTAACAGTAAAACTACAAATGTGTTGTATTGTATGCCTTGCAAGAAATAATTCAGTGCCATTATCTTAATTCCACATTTTATTTTCGTTTATGTTGAGATTTTTCTTATCCGAGTTAAAGTTTTAACAACAGTGGTTATCTAAGATGTTGTTAAGATTGTAAAGTATGGAGCCCAAAACTGAGAAAAGGCTGCAAAACTTAGGGGACGTTAGATTTAAGATTATATATTTTTAAAATACTTATTTAATGCCACTCAGCATGGAGTTTAAAACCAATTTTCTAATGGCCAAAGCATGACAGAGGACAATTTCATTTTGCCCCAATTTTAACTGTAACAGAAAACATGATGGTTGTGTCCATTTAAAAAAAAAAAAACTGTCTATATCAAATGTTAGAAGAAAAAGTTTTTAGAGTGGAACAATGATATTATCATTAAAGTATCTATTTGAGTTTACCAACAGAGGTGGGAAACATCTGACAATTTTGGCTGATTTCATGGCTATTTTGAGATTTTCACTCTGCATGTGAGATTCCACCACTTGGATTCCCATCATGACAAGTAGATGTAGAATATTTATTAAATTATTCCACAAAAATAATAGATGTTACCATTTTTTTATTTTATTTTACAACATCAGAAAAAAATACAATTCATAAAAACCTATTTCCCATGTCTGAGCATTTTTAAGAGTTGAGAGATTTTTTTTTAAAGTCATTTTAATACCTATTAAGGCCTTAATTTTGTTTAACAGTGGCTATGGCATTTTAGCTGTCAAGAAAATGCTGACAAACTTAACTAATCCTTCTTCAAAGTTTTGAGTTTACTTTGTATAAAATTATAAAAAAACACTAATATCCATTGATGAAGATAAAAGATAAATTGGAGATACTGTTATGAGGTTAGAAGCAGGATGTCAGTTTCTTATTACATTTTGGACGATACAATACATTTAGTCAGTTTTGGGCTCATGCATACTTGACTAACAACATCCAAAAGCAAATGCTTATTATCTAAAATTCAAAAGCCTTCAAAGAGATTTTTATTTTTACATTTTGTGTCGTAACATTTGGCCCTATGCCGTTTTTTGTTTTTTACACAATAGGCAGCATGTGTGCTATTTGAGGAGAGAGAAAAGAAAGAAATAACAGCCGAGCCCCTGGAAGGTCATCTCAGTGCTCTGATCGCAGCTATATTAAACCCACTCTACTCCATTTTGACTGGAACAGCCCAAAATGGTCAACGGATATTTTTGGGAGAGGGGAGACATATGACAGCACATCCTACAGTAAGCACTTCTTTCCTCCAAATGAGAAAGGAGAGGAGTGATCCGGTTAAGCCTGTGCTCTTAGCCACTGCAGAGGGAGAAAGATTAAACTCTTATGGCAGGGAGAGAGCAGGCTGCTGCTGAGTGTAACGCAGATTACCAGCTGGACAGAGACAGCGGTACAGGACGACGTGGGTTGGCATTAAGCAGTTTGGACTATACAGACACAAATATGGCGTAATAGTGTCTGTATTTTAGGCAAACAATTTGCTCAGACAAGCTGAAAGGCGACAGATTAAAAGAGGCAGAAGATGAAAAGTTCTCAGGGCAGATTGTAACCTAAAAATATGATAGCCCCGGCCCCCCCTCATCCTTTTATAATAATCTCAAATTCAGGAGATGATAGGTTCAAGTCTGTTTCAAGGGACAGACAGTTTTATGGGATGAAATGCATCTGCACTGGGGATTTAGAGTTAATTATCTGTTAAAACCAACTTCTAAACACCAGAAATTTGAAATGGAAAATGATAGGCACAGCAATAAACTAAAGTGTATGTATCAATTAATATTTACAATTAATGATATATTTGACATGTAGTAAAATTGTAAAAGACCTACATATAAATGGTAAAATTGCACCCTGAATGTTTGAAATAGCATGATTACTGTACTTAACCTTATGAAACCTGAGCAAATTGGCTTTATTTTTTTCAATATGTGAAAACATGAAAAGAAGTCAGAAAGCAACTTAACAACAAATGGCCCAAAAAAAGAGCAAAAATTAAGTTGTCTTTCAAAAAGCTAAAAAAAAACAATCACAAAGAAAATGTAACAAAACAACAACAAAAAAAGAAAAATAAACTCGTAAAGTGCTAGATTTTTTTTCTTCCTGCAACATAATTTCGAATATATAATAAATATAGAACAAACAAACACACAAACAAATAAACATAGTTTTAGGACATTTTCCACTTTTTTTGGATAATATCAAATAATATCTAATTTCCTCACAGCCAAATTTCAATTCATTTATTTTCTAGTTTCCTTTTTTTTTTTTTTTTTTTTTTTTTTGCAATTTGCTGGACATTTTTTGCCAGGTTGCTCATTGCTTATTTTCCTTGTGTTTTTAAATGAAATCAAACCACTTTTCTCAGGTTCCAGAGATTTAAATGCTTGTGAAAGGCATCTGAACACAGCACAACAAAACTGATGTCAATCTGAGTTCTAAGGGTTAATTTCCCCCTGAGGGCTCCTGAGTTAAATCATGAGCTAACATCTGGATAAGAGGTTTTAAGCATCCCTACACATGCATACATTCAGGTACTTGTGGTGGGTATTTTATTAAACAAGGAAAACACAGAGTGGTTTTAAAGTGTGCAGGACTCACTTCATGACAAGAATATATCCAGCATACATGACCACCAGCACCAAACTCTCCCACCTGATGAAGAGAAAAATATAGGATTAAGGGGATGAAATAACACACTCTAAAAAACAGAATATTCAGGATTGTGCATCTTATATATGAACATCTGCAGGACTTCTAGCTGCCTGCTACAGCCACTATTTTGATTTTACTAAGACTGTATCAATTAAGTAAGAAAACCTGGAATTTTAAAACTTTAAAGTAAGACTATGTCACTTTTGCTGATCAATGACCACTGGCAATAGCAGTATCAGGAACATGTCAAACTGTAGTGCAATGTGAATTCTGAATCAGTAGATAAATGTGTAGAATTTACCAAGGGTGTGTTTTATTGCTTATGAATTCAAATTATGGACACATCTCAACTCGATCTCACTCCAAACTTGTCAAATACCCATGTAAGTTGCCGGCTCTCACCATATGCCGCACAGAGGCATCCTTTTGTGGCAACATGTAATACTTTTTTTCACATTCTAAGCAAAGGTTGCATTATAAAGAGCAAGAAAGTCCACATAGGGTGGGCTGGAGGGGAGGTGCATGGATCAAACAAACTCCGGACTTTCACCCCAGAGACCGCTGTTTGTTTCCTATGTGAAGTAATTTTAATAACATAGTAGTGTACTAATATGTGTGGCATGCTACGCTGGTGGCGACACGTCATAAGACACTGAATTACATAAGTCACAAAAAGCCCTATTTTGAACCAATCTATGATCTTGCCTTAACCAGTGTTTTGAAGTTTATTGCTTGTAATGAGCATAAAGTAAAACACAATCTGTGAACATCCAAAACCAATGTTAGAGGGGTACCTAGAGCCTAATAGTTAAGACCTTTACGGCCACTGATGAAGCATCGGTATACGACAAGTTGGGAGTGAGAATGTGTTGCATAATTACAATTAAACTGGATTGATAACTTACCAAACTATCTTCTCATCGTAGATGAACTGAAAAACGGAGGGAAAAATTTCTTTTAGATTAGGGGAAAAAAACAACAATCAAGGGAGTCACAGCAGGTGTTCATTAGTGAATGCAATGTGGTCCAACTTACTGCAATTAAAGCCACAACAGACAGGATATAGTAGAAGGAATCCCTGAAAACTGCCCACCAGGTCAACATCACCACCTGATTTCACACAGAAAAAGTGCACAGTCATAATTTAGATCTATTCAAGATTCAAGATGACTTTGTCCTTAGGGAAATTTGTCTTGAATACAAAGGCTGACACATAAAAATGCACAGTGCAGAAAACACACAAAGTGCATTGAAATATGTGCAACACAGCCCCTCATTCCACACCGTTTTTTGTCAGTTTTTTTGTCCCGAGTTTTGTTGTTTGATGCATTATGTTTTCCGACAAAAAGTGATGCACCTACATTTGTACATATCCTATGTAATAATGAGAAAGTGATTTGTGTAAAACGCACAAATTTGGGAAGATAGTGATTATGTGACCAATGCGCTGCCAGCAATAAAGAGGGAAACACGGGACTTTCCCCAAGAGATCGGTGTTTGCAGTTGTGTGAACTCTGAGTGACCTTTGTGTCATTTTAAGGTGTGTTGTCATTATGTTTGTTTTCTTAAACCTACCCTCCTTAACTTTCCATTCAGTACGTGCCTTTGCTGTAAGTTCGTAACATCATTTGTGGTGCACTAATTTGTAGGATATCATAAGAACTGTCGTATGAGGATACGATGCCGGTTTCACAATAGTCTTTCTGAAGATCATTTGGAGGAGGGGATGCTCTCAAACCCCCAATACTTTAATTGCTATGTGGAGCAGTCTATTTTTTAATTTTAACCCTTTGAAAACTGGAGTGATATTGCTTTTCTTGTGCTGCTTTCACACACTTTTCATGAGAATTTAAACCCTTGAATCTCAAGCAAATGAGTGCAATTTCTTTCAAAAACACTGAAAAAAAGGCAATGAGCAACTTCATAAATGTTCCACAAATTACAGGAAAGTAGTTGATTTAGAAAATTATTGTTTTTAAAAGCTAGGGATTAATGTCTAGAGGAAAAGAGTAAAATGCTAGGGGAAAATATATTTATAATTATCAGAATAACATATTAAAAGTTATGTTCCATAATTATTTTTAAGTCTTTTTTCCAGGTCATTTCCTTGTTCATTTTTTAAAAACTCTTTTTTTAAACTAAATTTTTAGGTCATTTTCATGTACTTTTTACTAATTTCTTGCTAATTTTTTATGTCATTTCTTCTTTCATTTCTTATTGCCTTCTTCCCATGTTTTTGAAAGTAATCAAACCAATTTGCTCAGGTTTCAACTGATAAAATGCATACCAAGCTGAGATTCTGTAACATAATGAACTTCTATCGTAGCATGATAAAAAAAAATTCACTTTTCTTTACTGCATCTATGTGTGTTTGACTTCGGCAGCACATTTTGGTTAACACGTGGTATAATGAACAAGTCTTAAATGTAACTTTTACAGAGAGAGCTCAGAAAAGAAACACAGATTTATGATATATTTACACCTCTAAATTTTAGCTCTCCATTTTCTCTAAAACCTGTTCTGAGAAAGCAAACTGAAGCAGATGGCTTTGTTTCCCCTCAGCAAAAAAAAAAAAAAAAAAACTTCTGCCACACATGTGCTTTTCTGCAGTCTATAAATAAACAGAATGATGCAGCCGGAGCAGTGGGTCACTCCCTGTACACACACACAAACACACACACACACCTGTCCAGCGAAGATCCCGCAGACTCCGATGATGCAAAGGATGTTGAAGACCGCTGAGCCAACAATGGTCCCCACCCCCACATCGCCGTGGGTGATGAAGACACCTGCAAAGAGGGAGAGACAGCCAATCAGAATCTGTGGTGACACCAACCATCTGGGAATGTCTGAGTGTATGCACATACTGTATATCTGTGTGTGTGTGTGTGTGTGTGTGTGTGTGTGTGTGTGTGTGTGTGTGTGTGTGTGTGTATACCAATGACAGATGCAAACAACTCAGGTGCAGAGCTGCCAGCTGCCATAAAGGTGGCTCCTGCAACATCTTCACTCAGATCTAGTTTCTGCAGAAATAAAACAAAGATGTGTTTGTTTACACTGAGACAAAGCCGTGTTGTGTGACTGTTAACACTCAAAGATGGATGACTACAACTCCCCCAAGTACCTCACAGATCTTCTCCAGCGATGTCACAAAGTATTCGTCGCATGTTATGGCGAGGGCCAAAAACATGTAGAGCGCCTGGAAACAGAACCAGCAGAGTTAGGTTTCAAGTGTGTGTGCGTGTGAGGAGAATAAGTGTGTGTAGATACATACTTAATCAGCAGAAATTAGCTGAGTTAATAGACCCTTGACAGAGTGAGATACTCTAAAGGACGGGTGAAGGGGGAATCTCAAAGCGCAGCACCCCATTAAAATAGTGCCTGTATTAAATTCAAATGTCAGTGCAGTGACAGGCCGTTTTCTCTTACAATATGAAAAAAGCAGGATCTGTCAGGATAGATGTGAGAGAGGAGGGGCAGCCTATTTCAGTAGCTGAGGTGATCTCTATAAATTATAGATCAGCTCTGACATCATCATGGACCGGCAGCCCCAGCAGCGGTGCTCTGCTCTATGCTATCCACAGGGGGCAGTACAGGACCGCAGTTTGATCAGACCCCACACACACTTCATTTTACTCCTTTCAGCAGTGAAGCCAAGAAAAGAAGAAGTCATACATCAGTGTGGAACATAAAGATGGGGACACCTAATGAAGTGTAAGGGCAGTTTACTGGACTGCTACTCTCTCAATATTTCAGGTGAGGATCTCCCTGCTGATGCAACCTCTGTTCATTAATCATGTCAGTGAACTTGACAAGTCAATCAAAAAAAGGTCAAAAGACAGTGTGTGTTCAGGGCCAGAGCTACCATTGATAACAATGAGGTCATGCCCCCATGCAGTTTATTTATTTTATGTATTTATTTTGTGACTTTAGGGATTTCATCAACCGAGGAGGGTCAACAGTTAAAAACATACACATGGTGAGTGTTTTATAAGCTGCTTCTAGTATTTTTCTTTTTTTTCTTTTTTTTTCAGTCAACATGTTAAAAGGTCCAGTGTGTGGGATTAAGTGGCACCTCTCAAGAGAGGTTGCAGAACTTAACTACTCCATCTGTCAAATACTTGAGAACTGTGGTGGCCCAATCTACAGCCGCTGTTTGATTTGGACTGGAAAACGATTTCAAAAATTTATTTATCATTCAAGCTTATTTATCAGTAAAAATACCAACTATAACAACTCAGAGGTGAAGATTTGCAGATTTTTGGTTTTAAAGATCAAATCTGTAGGCTTAAGTAGCGGTAATGATGCAGAAACGTAGGAATTATGGTGGATGACACAAAAATGTGTCAAAAAGTGTTTGATCTGTTTGTTCAGGTGGATGACATAGTAGAGGACCTGCTCCATGTGCAGATATAAACAGCTCATTTTAAAATAACAAAAAACAGTGATTTTTATTTCCAGGTGATTATGCTGTAATGAAAACATAGTGCTAAAAAGTATATACTATTTCCTGCCAACAGATGACCCTAAATCCTACACACTGGACCTTTAAATGGGGGCTCCAATGTTTATTTTTAGGTTTTGAGGTTTTTATAAAATCATTCTGTAGTTTTCCAGTAGGGTTTGTGATGTATTCCAATCAAAAACTCAAATTTTGGTCAAAGTATACAAGGTTTAGAGCTCAAAATGCATTTGCAAAACCCTCTAAAAGTTCTCTCCACACTGTGCGATGTCATTCCTATATAAACCCAGGTTCTGCTGTGGATGCCACATTGGTTTGGTTCCAAAAGTCACACATTAACAAATAAACTAAATAACTGAAATAGCATTAGATCTGCTGTAAACTACTTCAATGCTTTTTTCAGTTGAGTTTCAGTTGTTTCCAATTGAAAAGGGAGTCCAGAAGGACCCGCCCTTCAATTTGACTACTTTGAAAGGATTGCTTCACATTTTTTGGGGGTGTCCATATAAGCATTGAAATAAGTTTTGCTTGCTGTAGTCATTTCTCCTTTTTTAAAAGATAAGTTCCTATTGCAACTCCAATGTAAGTGACAAATTAAATGTGTATCTCCTAATGTTATAGTTTGTTAGTCCAAAATTCCCTCTGTGTTTCCTCGCTGAGCTGCAGTGGATTTCATGTCTAATAAGACTAACTTTAAGACAAACTTGAAAAACGGTGAAGCTATCCAACGAAACAAAACATTATTAAAAATGTTCTGTCCCAGAGCTTTGAAACAGCATTTCATTCGGTTAAATAAAGACGTTCACTAATGTCCATTTTATTTTTGGTTTCTGGTCAAATTTTTCGTAGGAGGATGAGGAATGTGTCAGAAGGGAGTTCTCATGACAACAGCATTTCTAAAATCCTGTCTAAAACCCTGGGTTGCATTCGGCAAAAAGAAACTTTTCAAAGCCAGTTAAATCCAGCATGAAGAGCAAAACCTGCCGCACAATACCTAGGAACTCCACAGGTGGCTTTATGTCAAGTCAGTGGAGCTTAGCATGACTGAATGAAGACAATCATGGTTTTTCATGTTGAGAAGCAGCTCATACAATATAAATAATGGACATGTGCCTGTCCTTATTTCCTGCCCTGGACCTGTATTTATCAAGTGTCTCGTCATTGTTCTAAGAATAAAGCCATTACCAGGGATTTCACACTACCCCACGACCTTCCTCGGCACTTATGAAACAATTGGTATTTCTGGGCACACCCACAAAATGTCATGTCCACTACCATATTACCATGTCGCTATGTGGCTTTCTGCATGTCAAAAAAAAAAAAAAAAAAAATCAAGCTGGACCCTATTTTGCTGTGTCTCAATGGCTCAATGTTATTCTTAATGTATCACAACATTATGGAAAGGATCCCTACAAAGATAGGCCCTTTTGTTGAAGACTAACATCCTATTTGTTTGACTAGAAACAGCCCCAAAATCACTATTGTCAAAATGACCAGACTCAATTAAAAAAAAAAAAAACAGTAGTTTAATCATCATAAAGTTACAGTTCATTCAAAGGGGACAGAAACAAAATAAACTCACATAAACCATTGTGGTTCATCTTTCCACTGTTTTAACAATTACCAACTCTGGTCTGGGTGAAATAAAACCTTTATTCACACAGTTATTTGAGAAAATATGCTGGTTCTATACATGCTAAAGTTACGGTTTATTTAAATGGACTGTGGTGGGATTTCAGGGCTGTTTCTGGTTAAACAAAAAAGATCTAACCGTTGGCTTGAAGTTCCTGAGGTTACAAAGTCTGGCGTGATAACATTATAGCACATCTTCATCCATGAACTAATGGCGCTGAGTTATGTTAACACTGCAATACTTTCTCAAAACATGCATGAAATGTACTGAAGCAGGCAAGTCTGTTACATCCTAATGTTAAAGGCTGTAGGCTACTGATATTATGGCCAGTTTAAACACATCTACGAAACATGTATGAAATGTACTGAAGCAGGCAAGTCTGTTACATCCTGCCAGCATTTAAAGGCTAAGGGAAAGGACTATTTTCCTCATTGCCGACTCAACTGTCACCACACCCTTAACTATGACTAGACATCAATTATATCTATTACTAAGGGCTTGAACCTCTATGCTCAAAATGACACTGAACAGCTCATTTTTTATTTCTTCCCTTTCATTCATTTTATCATATCATTATTGTGTCATGTGTGTATGAATTTACATTTATAGCGTTCTTTTAACACAAGAATTAGTGCATGTTGATACTGTTGTGATCAGAAATTTATTTTAAAGCATTAAAAATCTCCTCTGTGGCATCTGTACAAACTGGCTGAGCAGAAACTGGCACCACGACCCCTATTCTTCCCTTCCAGGCTTCAAAGACTAACAACAAGCAGTTAGGCTTCTGACTGAGAAACATCTACATCCACCTGCAACCATCTTAGCTCTACTGAGGGTGCTGACGGGGACTGTGTGATGAGAGATGCTGGTGTAGCAGCTTAATCAAGAAAAAAAAACATCCTCTTACCGCCAAGATGTGGAGCAGAACGGCCCCACTCTTACGTTCATTGGAGGTGAAAAGGTCATCGGGGAACTCGTGTATTGCTGAGGAGAGAGGAAATGTCACGGTCACCACACATCAGCAGCATGACAGCGAGGTACATGTCCCCGACCCACCCCCAGAGGAGCGCGTGATTTCACAACGGGTGTTTGTCTCAGCACGCCTGCCTCGGGTGCCCTGTTGGTTAGGCGTGCCTACTCTGAATCAACTTGGTCATGGTACCTACGGCTAAATGTTTCTTGTTCCTGCTTTTTCCACTGGATTATCTAACACAGCAAAAATGTCTTGTGTGCCTAAAAACAGGGCACCTTAGCCAGAAAGGGTCAAATGCAAATTAAACAGCATCGTGTGATCATCATCCTAAAAAAGCTGGAAACTCAGACAACATCAAGCGCTCTGAATTTTCAAAGGACCGAAATGGCTCTCGACACTTTCTGAAAATCATCTTCAGCAGTATGTCACACCGCTCGGCAACCAATGACTTCATGCCTATTCACGGAAAAAAATAAATAAAGTCAAACATCACATCTCCTCCTTGAAAACTGACGTAAAAGCGCGGGCTATATTAAGAGCCTGAAGTCATACAGAATTAAAGCAAGCAGGCAGAAAAACCTCCCATGCTGAGGATTCATCATCCATCATCCAGAGCTCCAGCTGGAACACAGTGTGATCATGGTACCACCATACGGCTCACATCTCTGGGAGCAAGACCGCTCCACAGTGCACCTGGCTGGAGACAGAAGCTGGCTGTCTCCCTGATGGGACCCGGCATCTGTGGCGAGGGGCCTCTGTCCGACCTGCTTCTGTTGGCCCCGAGCGGCAGGCTCACATCTTGTCTCTTCATGTAACAGGCCTGCAGCATCACGAGCATATTGCTTACACAAGAATCAGCCATCTCTAAGATTCGGTTATCCTTATACTGCAGGCAGAATAAACTGTCCAACTACAGAAAAAACAAACAAGACTACTAATGCTAGCAGCTCTGTGAGTATTAAGGCATAGCAGTGCTCAGAGCTAAATGCTAACTTCAAGCTGCTAAGATGCTCACAACGAATCAAGATTTTAGCATTAGAGAGCTTTTATAGTTGTTTTTAAAGTTATAAGGGATTTCAGTTGTTTAAACAATTTTTAGATACTCAAATTCTTATTTATGTGGTGGTATTTTGTCACTGATAGGTTTTTGTTTAATTTTGTTGTCTAATTTATCATATAGCCCTCTGCTTTCTCTGGTCATGCAACACCAGTGTCAAATGTATCTGCGTGTTGCATTGAACAACGTTTTATGAAAAGATCATCTTTCCAGTGGGGAAATATTTCTTTCACACCCCCACTGAGAGTATTTCACTGCTATTTATGACCGTGATTAGCTGTAAAGTTGGTGTGTTTTTCAGAGCATATTTAGTAGGGATGTACAATATTGGATTTTTTGCAGATATCTGATATGCCCCCCAGCAGATGGAGAAATAAAATGCATTTCAATGTATATAATATTCATTCAATGTGCAAAATAATTAAAATTGTGCATCCCTAATATTTAGGGATTAGGGAGCCAAAGGCGATCTTCATTTTAGTTTACCTTCAACACTTTTTCTAACTACGAATTTTGGTATTGGCAGTGGCATAAAAGCACTCAAAACTTTTGTTTGTATGAACTATTAATGAAAAAGCTGCACGCGCACACACACACACACAAAAATAAAGTAAGCCTCATGGTGGCACTACATGGACAGTTAAAGGATCATCAAAGCCAAAAGGATTCACCAAGCTTCTTGGCACCAAGAATGTCTCAGTTTCAATGCATTACATCCAATAGTTGTTGAGATATTTAGGTCTGGATCAAAGTGTCTGACTGAACCAACCTTGCCGTCACTCAATCCATGACGCCAACATGGTTACAAAAACAAAAATAAACAAATAAATGCTTTGCTTTTGTACGACTTAAGCACAGTGTTTGACATGATGTGAAAACAAAATGCTGTAGTGTGAGCCATCACAATAATGCTGTTAACAACAGAAAATAAAGGCAAGATTTGGGCCCTTGTCACATATGGACTCGTGAAGCGGAACAGTGCTCACCTGAGACTCCTCACCGCATCTGTCCCAGCCTCACTATCACCTGTTTTTTATGAAATCCGATATTGTGCACACATGACTGAATCAGCGCAGCATTTGGAACATTGCAAAGGCAATTCAAACACTCCACAGTATGTAGGTCCAAGCCCACTTTATGAACTGCACGCCTCCTGGATTTCACTCAATTACATCACATATATGGAAATGCGGTACATTTTGTATCTCTTTATGTCATCTAACACATTATCTCTGCCAGAAATAGCTTTGTAGTGTCTTTGTGTTAAGGCTCTGGTTCTGTGGGATGCAAATTAATCTGGCCTCAATTTGGAGGAGTTTTGGTGTCTCACTGCAACACTAAGACCACCTCCATGACACAGTAAATGCATCTGATTAGAGGACAAAATAACGATAATAAAAAGGACGTGTGTGTAATGCGTTTATGACCTTAAAAAATAAACTGGAAATCACCTGGATGACATTGAAATCTTTCACAACACTGACTGTGGCAGGCAGCTTTAGCTCATTTCATCTCTGACAGGTTTATGTGCTGAACGAAACGTGTCGGAAAGCCGACGGCCTCAAGCAAAGGCGCAATCAATTACAGGATTTGTCAGCTGTGCCCTCAGAGGTGACTGAAAACAAACTGATGCCAATACAGTAGGCTAAACTCCTACCGATACCTCATGGACAAACAGCCCCACAACCATACATTATTCTCGCTGCTGAAGGTTGCCTGCTCTGAAAAAGCATGTGGAAAGTATCAGGTTTGAATTTCCTGCTGTCCGAGCCTTTTCACCTCCTGCTTCCACGTCCAGCCACCAAACCTGCAGGTCTGCCGTTAATCAATAATTAAATGCCATTTCTTTGGTTACATGTTCAGCCCCTTGCCTCTATATACAATCAGGTCTGGCTAAGAGCGAATAAAAAAATAAGTGATCACAAAAGGTGTTTAAAGGGCAACAGCAGAGCGATGACAGACAGGCAGGGGTGACCTCAGACTCCCTGTAAACATTCAACCAGACAGCGTCTACAGGGTTTGTCTGTGTCTCCTCTCTGTAGAGGTCAAACCGGACGTGAACATGCTTCTACAGCCTTTTCCCCACACAAGGGCAGAGCAGGACGTACGCACAGATGTAGGACAACAGAAACAGACTGCTTAAGTGATGCATCTCAAATGAGGCCCATAAACAGAACCATAAATGACATGTAGCTCAGTTGAATTAGGGGTCATTTTTACAGAAATTGAAGAAGAAACAGTGTTAGCATGCGTTGTGGAGAGATTTGTGGCAAAATTTATTTGCCGACAGGTTGAAATAAGTTAGAATAATTTATCATGCAAAAATTACCTTACAGTATCATGAATTAGGAGGGTTTAAGGTTACAGCTCTTTTTTCCCTTTTTTTAAATGTACTCTCTGTTGATATTCATGATTTTAAAAGGGAGATACCCCGGCTGATTAGGACCAATAGATGTCACCATAAAACTTCCCCTGTTGATTATTTACAGTAATGCAATTATTGTTTTTACTTCAAGTTTTCAGAAATGTTATGTTTTGATCCACAAATGAGTAATTATCTAATCAAATATGCACTGACTTGTATACATTTCCAGAACAAAAATCTGAACATTGGATGAAGCCAGGCTCAAAAATGTTCATTTTGTTGACATATTAGAGATAAAGGTTTTTAAGGTGAAAACTTTGGAGATCTCATATCACTTCATTATTCAGAAAATAATGTCAGCAGTCATCATAAAAAACACAATTTTTAACATGTTTTCAGAAATAAAGTGTTCTATAAATTAGGCTATGAATGATATATAAAGAAACCCCTCTGTAAAAAATGTAACTATACTAATAGGAATAAAACTAGACTAGTTTGGTATGTAAGCTCTACTTTAGTGGAGATTTCTAGCTCATAATATGAGAAAAAATTTGAGATTTCTGTACATTTTAGACCAAAGTTAACTACTGACATAAAGACAACCATTTTTTGTATTAGAAGTGTTCTGAAATTTTATGTTTAAATAAGTCCTAAATAAGTGTAATTTTTGCATACGTTTCCAAAACAGAAATATGAAATAAAATAAACTAAATGTGTATGTGTACATTTTCATCCACTATTGATGAAGACATGTCATGGAAGCAAAATAGAAAATCTTAAAATTAACCAGTGCATTAAAAAACAGTTTTCACCTGCAGTGGTCACTTAATAGATTATTTGGTCTGTGTAATATCAAAAAATATAGAATATTGCCTTAAGTTGCCATCCTTAAATTGCTTGTTCCCAAACCAACAGTCCAAAACCAAAATGTTTTCAGTTTCCTGAAATATAAGACAAAGAAAAGCAGCAAATCTTCACAAGCAATAATCTGGAACTAGTGAGTGTTTGGCTTTTTTTTTTTTTTTTTTAAATAAAAGACCATGTCATATAATTCTATCATAAATACTTGAAATGTTTGTGTTTTGATCAGACATTGGTTTGGACTTTGGATATGCATGTCATTTGACACTTTCAGAGTGTATCATTTGTTGTTTGTTTTTTAAACGGATAAGTTGTAGCCTAAATTTATCATGAAATATGGCAATGAGCTACAGACTTGTACAAATATATAAATATTTGACATCTTGAACCAATGACCAGTTTGTCATACTAAAGGTGCAGTATTTAATTCTGAAAAAAAAAAAATGGTCAACTGAGTCTTATTCTTGGGTCATCAACGCTCAGGGTTGGTGATTTAGTCTGAATCCAACAAACCATCGAACCAACTTGTGAGGATTTCATGAACTGGAAATGAGACTCAACAATCAGCTTTTCCAGAATTACATACTGGACCTTTAATTAAAGTCAAAAAAACCAAACAACCTAAAACTATGCTTCCGATTTGTTTGCGTGGGAACGCTGTCGTCTTTGGAAGCAATGAGGGAGCGAGGGCATGAACGAGGGATGTCTGTACCGGCATGGCAGGCAGGAGGCAAAAAAAAAGTCCTCTTTAGAAACTGAGCTAAAAATCTATAAATAAACCGTGGATTCTGTTTGGACACCTGATTGTGGCGCTTATACAAGAAATTACTGGCAACACATTCGTTCATCTGTCTCCCAAACCCCCTCCTCCTCAGCTTATCAACCCCAGACTTAATGACAAGTCCACACAGAGTTCTCACAAGAAGTGTTGGGAGGATTTTATGAGATTCAGTGCCACCATCGCTGCCTAAACTGTTGACAGTTAGGGACAGTATGAAAATTATTAGGGGGTTAGAAAAGAGTTGCTTTTGCGGAGAACAGGGAAGGTAATTTTTGTAGTTTCTCAGCCACAGAAGTACATTTTCCAGCCTTCCCTTTCAAGATTTAAATATTTACAGTTTGTATCATACAGTTTATAATAGTGGTTTTATGTATTTATGTATATCAACAGGACAGCAATTTTTTAACCAAAAGGAAAAAAGTTTTTTAAAAAAACTGAATGTTTTTCTCCTAAAAAAACCTTTGGGATTTCTCCATTGGATTTCAGATTATTACAGAAAAAAACTCTGTGGCAAACAGAAGTTAATGACACATGTTTTGTTAAGCAAGGCAATCTTCACAGTTGAGCATTACTTTTATCATTTTAAAGGCAGAAATGCAATCGCCTGAAGCAAAGAGCTAATACAGGCTTTAAACTGACTACACTAAGGTGACTAAATGATATTACCACAACGAGGCTGTAAAGCCCTGTTTAGCTTGATGATGTTCTATAGTCTCTTTTAGCAACTTGATAGCAACCCCTAAAAGCTTAAAAATGAACAATTACTGACATATTTTATGTTGTAGAGGAAAACATGAAAGTCCCTTAAACTTGCTCTAACCACAGATTTCAGGCGTAAAACTAAAAACCCACTGACTCTGAGACAATTGCTGAAATGTTAAAACTCATTTCCGATTGTTGGGATTCATTCCTAAAGCTTTATGCTGGGGAAAGTGTTACTCTTTTTTTTCTATTTCAATAGGAGGCTTGAAAGAAAATAATTCTGGGGAGGGTCTTGCTTTCAAAAAAAAAAGGTTGCACTTTTTCACTGTCCCTAAGACCCAATTTCATCTGATTCCTGCTCCACGTGCACTACACAAGTATATATTTCTTTGGATTTGATGTGGCACTGCTGCACAATGAATAAATTCAAATTAAGTCTAAGTTCAGTTATTTAAAGCACTGAATAAATTTTTAAAAAATGTCAAGTCTTACATATATTTTTTCCACACAGGCCACTTTTAAGTCTCTCCTATTATACAAAAAGCCGCTCAGATAACCTTAATTTATTGACGTATTAAAGTCAGAGCATGCCAGCCATTCTTTACATTTGTGCAATCATTATTCCATAATCTGGTAATATTCCAGATATTATGGCGTCATTACATAATGGAGCTCAGTATCCTTGTGCCGTCTGTTGTCCCTGAGATAGTCGGACTGGCAGGAAAGTGCACAGAGCAGGCCAGCCTCCACCCAACACTCCTCCTGTGGTGTCCTGGACAACACCGAGATGGAGCAACAAATAGTATGTTTTCACAATACTGTGTCTGCTAAATCTTAAAATAGATAATTCCGATAAACACAACAAATGCCATCCCATATTAATCAGACAGATAAAAATATGATGTGAACAAGATGTTTTGGCAGAGTGCCTGGTGCTACCTTCTGTCACCGACCCGCAGACCAGCCAGGTCATTAACACAATACAGTCGACACTCGAGTACAGTAGTCAAGAGACTCTTCAGAGGAGAACGATTCCTCTGGGTCATTATTACTCCATTAGATAATTAGTTCGCTCCAGCAGACATCGGTGAGCAGCGGCATGACTCAACTGCGAGCGACATCAGCCATTCTTGTAAACATTACAGCATCACGAGTCGCCTTACTGGAAAATCCCCTGTCACACAGAAACAATACGTTTGGAAAAGAGCCCCAAAACACACACGATTATCCGCTTGTTAGGTCAATACTTTCACATGCTCAAGCATCACATGCGCAACTGCCCTCACATGTGAGCGCTTAAACACATGCAATTACACCTGCATGAGCGCACTCGCATACCTATTACATTTCTACTTTTAGCATCAATTCCCCTCAGCCTTTATGTGTATGAGAGTGAGCAATCAGGCCGTTGAAAGAGTCCCAGCTGGTGGACCAGAGGACTCCTGGTTCAACAACCTAAAGGGGACACCGCTGTGAGACGTATGCATTCAGCTGTGGACAAGAGAAATGGGTAAACCGCTCCCTCGGGGTGAGGTATGGAATGGCAACAACAAAGAGAGCAGAGCTACCTCGAAGCTACGCCTGTGTAGGATTTAGGGGGATATATTGGCAGAGAGAACATAATACAATAAGTATGCTTTCTTTAGTGTATAATCAGCAAAAATAAGAATTATTGTGTTTTCGTTGCCTTGGACTGAATTGTTTATATCTGCAGAGTTTCTACAGTAGGCCAGAATGGACAAAATAGAGAGAGCCATTTCAATTTTCAACAGTCACAGTCAAATGTTCAAGTTTTATACAATGTACTCTACAAAACAAACAAAGAATATGAGGGTTGAGGGTGGAGAAATAAAATGTATGGTGTAAAAAAATAGCGGTGGAAAAAAAAGTTCTCCTGAGAAACTTTCTTTTCCCCAAGAGAGTTTGTCAGGAGAATTTTTTTACAACATCAAAAAGGAGTTCATGTCGTGAAAATGTAATATTAATGCCAAATACAGTCATTAATTATGTATAAATCTCACACCAAAAACCATATACTTTATGGACAGGCCCTAAAGAAGTGGTCGTAACACAGATTTTAAATTGCTTTATCCAGTGTTTTGATGAGTTTAAATCATCTGGTTTGTGTTGGAGAGGACAAGACTGCTGCAGCTCACAGCAAAAACCTCCTGAGAGTTATCAGATAAAAAAGGTGAGCACATATTGGTAGATGCTTGGCGAGTGGCCATCTCCAACATACTGAACAGCGTCATAGAAAGACTAATTTGTACGGTGAAACTGCTTTATTCAGTGTTTTGACTGACTTAAACCACCTGGTCAATTTCTAAAAACCTCCTGAACAATGAACACTCTTAAGGAAATCTAACAGGGAGAAGTTTTCAGATGGTTGCAATCTGCAATTCTCACCACTAGATGCCACTTAATCCCCCTAAATCTTACACACTGCTCCTTTAAACCTGGTGACATGTCCTCTCTAGCATCAGTTTTAATAAAAAAATAACAGCCAAAAGCAGAACAGAATGAAAACGCATGAGTAACAAATCTGCTAATCTGAAGCAGAACAGAATGTGAATGAGTGAATACACAAAGAGGTCAGGGGTGTTTGAACTGCGCAGCGCGGAAAGTGCTCTGTGCAGGTGCTCATGCCTGCGCTCCCCCTCTCTGCTACATTGTTTTGCCTTTGGCATGCGAGCGAGAAGGAAAGCGAGGTCAGTTTCCATTATGCACAGCAGCATAATCCCCGCTTGTGTAATTCCCTTTTAAAAAGCCTCCTTCTGGTGTTTCCCTGAGCTGACGAACGTGGACTTGCCGCCATGCGCTGGCTGATTTACCTCTCATGTTGCCGCCAAATTTCCTGCATACTCCCCCCAAATAGCTTAGAATACTCCATCTTCCCGTGTGCCTCAAATCCTGCCTTTTGTTTTTGCCAACAGCAGAACTCACGCTCTACTCACCAACAGACATTTAGACAAAATCACTTTTTTGGGACACAGTACCCCACAGCTCCTCCTCACCAACGCCAGTTTTCAAGCCCAACATGCAACATGTGCACCCTCTGCCCGTGAGCAGATTAGTTCCATATCTAAAACCACTACAATCAAATCCCGCCGGATTAATTCATAGTACAAACCGAACCATACTAAAACCTTTGCTTTGTTGTTCACTTCTGCTTTTTTGCACCGTCGTCGTCGACTTCTGCCGGGCCAATTATGTTGCTCAAGTGGGAGTTTTCAATATACGGTATTAGCAGCATCTTTATTAAAAGCAAATTATTCCTCCCACAGAACATTAGCCACGGCGCTCTGCCCCCTCTCCAATTTTCTTTGCTCCACAGTTGGCATCAGTCCGTCCCACATGGGGGAATATAATCTAATATTCTGTGTCCCCAAGTAAACCTCAAAAAGCAAATGCACATCTCTGATCGCACTCCTCACACAGCCTGGAAGAGCCCACAAAACATTTGAATTGGGAAATAAAAATGGCTGCAACTTTTGTTCCAGACAGTTTATGCAACTTGTTAAATTTAGGTGAAAACCTAAGAGTGCCATTCGTCATGGGACTGCTACAGGGGAAATGCATCTCAAGAGGAGGTATGACTCAGATCTGCATGTGACGCTTAAATAAAGAGTATTCAGAGGTTGTGTCAGCCCCTTGCAGTCAAGAGGGAGTGCAAAAACACTTTGGGCAGCACCTCATGCTTAACAGGAGTTATTACTGAAAGGCCAATAAAAGGAGGCACTTATGATGAATGGCAGCACAAGTCTCAGGACAAGCGAAACAACATTAGCACCACGTGAACCCGCGAAAGTGCTCCCTCGCTGATCACACAAGTAATGATGAGGAAAAGGCAGAGAGACCAAAGCTGGCTGAGTGTAATCTATGCAGCCCACAAACAGCGGTTTAATTAAACTGAGCTTCAGATGTTGCACACACTCAGCATAAAACCAAAAGCCTCCAATAATAATTCTCAGCCAATCGAGCTGTGGTCTGTCCACCGTTTGCCCAAGAGGGATGCACACCAGTGCCATCACTCGTCCACTGCTGGATCATCAGCTCTGGACAAACAACTGCAAAGGGAATCAGGACAAACACGCGCGTCTGATCTAAAACAACATGTCCCTCACTTATTGTGAGAACCAAGACGTCTATTCAGTTCTTGGGAAAATGTGTTAATGGTAAACAAATCTATCATCCGAGAAAGACCTTTCACAGACCATGAACATCCATTCTGATTCATGCTTTCTTTGTGTCCCTGAGGGGTTTTTGTTTCACTCGCAATAATTTGCCCTGACAAGTGCAACATGAACGACTTAATTGTTGTCAGTCAGACTGTCGGTCAGGCTCAGAAACCCGCGCTTAAAATGATTTATGTGAGACTAATTCTCTTTTTCTGTCTTAGAAAACTCTTGCTTGCTTTCATATACGCTAATTTGCTGGAGTCATGTTTCCCAAATCTCTAATATTAAACTTTTATATAGCACCTTTAAAAACGCAGTTACAAAGGGTTATACAATGAAATTAAACACATTTAAAATGCAAGGAGAGTAAAACAAACTAAAATGTCACCAAGATAAAAACTCAAGAAGGCCCAAACTAAAAATCAAGCTAATGAAAAAATTGTTGACAATAAAATAAACAAGACAGCTCAAATGAAGTCAGGCAATGCCTTCTGATAGCAGTACATCTTAGAAGAGATGTAAATGACAGACAACAGAGAGCATTATTTACAACTACAAAGTGCAGCTGATGAGTGCAAAACTGGCATGACCCACAGTCAGAACAGCCAAGATTATTAAAATAAAAGTCTGAAATAATGTCCAATCATGTCATGAAAAAAGCTTAATGTGTGATTTAATTTTACCAAAAACAAATCAACTAGTTGCAAGACTTTTTTTTGGAATTAAGTGCCATTTTCTTGATACTGTCTGTATAACAAAATAATTTTTCTGCAAGTCACAAGTCTTTGTGCTGAAGTTCCAAGTCAAAACCGACCAAGTTCCAGGTCCTAAATTTTTAATCTCAAGTCCCAAACAACTCATGAAATGCTCTTCACAGTAATACCGTTAGTTAAGCATTATCTTGCAATGTTAAGATGAGCTTACTACTTAACTTACCGTTCTTTGAGCAAGTTATAATGTCAAACAAAGCTGGAAGTTATTGCGCCCCTGGCCCCTAACTTTTGCCTTCAATTCATTTTTTGTTGACCACCACGCAGTTTTTTTGTTGTTCTTTTTTTAGACTACCCACCAGTAACGTAACTTTAGTTCATTCTGGTTCTCTTTTGCAACTTGACTCGATGCTGTTGACTGCATTTAAACAAAGCAGATCCCGGGAATCAAATGTCAAATTGCTGGAAATGAATAGCGGTAACTTTAGTTCTTTTAGGAAATGAGGAGAATTGAACTGATTTGTGGCACACTTTTTAAATAACTTATTTTTTAATCTTTGGACTTGTGGGAAGGTGTCAAGTGTTTTAAGTCAAAAAGCTCAAGTCCAAATGAAGTCATTGGTGTCAGAGTCTAAGTCAAGCAGTAAGCCTTCTTTGATTGTGTCAAAACAAGTCTAGAGTCATCAAATTTGTGACTCAAGTCCAAGTTACTAGACTTGAGTCCTCGCCTCTTATATGTAGTGATTAGACTCGTCCTGTTTCAAGATACTGACTCATTTCTACATAAATCATGAAATATATATTAATTTCCACTCAAAATTACCCCATTTTAAGATGGAAAAAAAGTCTAAATTACTTGTTAAAGTGTTGTTCTTGCAGTATGTTATGCTGTAAAGGCAACATTAAATACTTTGCAGCTGGGCATGACTATCATATAGTTGCAATCTGAGTTACTCAAACAGTCTACAACTGAACAGGGCAACTGAGGTGGCTGAAATCTGCATCTATGACAGGATTATTCACAAGACCAAGACCCAAGAACAAAGAGTCATATGATCAGCTCACAGTGACGATGCAGAGCAGTGGTGTGATCAGAGGAAAGAGGACTAGAGCCGATGAGAAATGTGTGGAATGTGAAGTACAGTCTGGTGCCTCCGGTGCGGAAGATATTTGAATGGAAAAAAAAGGTAATCCTGGAGGATTAGGAGGAAAATTTAGCACATAATCTTGTCATTTGGCACTCATTTCAATGGGACCCCACTGTGACTCAGAACTATTCCAGTGTTGTGACCGTTTAAATGTGAACACTTTTAAAGTCACTGGTGTATAAATGTTTGTTTTGCTTGTTTCTATGTAAAATAGCAGGCTACAGCACCAATGACTCACTAATCTCTGAGGGATTCTGCCTGCTGTGACCAGTAATGAAGTAAAATCCAGTTAGTCCTCACCGGGTCACTTGTGATGATGCAGAAAAAAAAAAAGGTATATTTTTAAATTACTTCCTAAATTGTCTGCGCCCTGGTGTCATCCCTGTGCGTGCCAAACACAAATAGTAATACAAATCCAAATATTGAGTTGCACCTAATTTAGAAAAAAATAATTATTCCCAGGGCTTAAAGGGACAGTTCACCCTAAAATCAAAAATACATATTTTTCTTCTTAGCTGTAGTACGATTTATCAATCTAGATTGTTTTGCTAGAAGATGTCTGCCTTCTCTCCAATATAATGGAGCTAAATGTCACTTGGCTTGTGATGCTCAAAGAATGCAAAAAGTAAGTTTGAAAAACTTGACATCAATGCTTCTTTCCAGAAATAATGACCCGGTTACTCAAGATAATTCGCAGACCTTGTTGTGAGCAGTTTCATGTAAGAACTTTGTTTTCCAACTGAACCACCTAGCACCACTGAGCTCGCAAACTTTACAGCCAAGAGGCGACCCCCAGGGCCGAAAAAGTGAAGCCAATCCAGAGGTGCCAAAAACTGCAATTCTTTGAATGGGCTCCAAGAATGAATAAATCCCCATAGACCCTCATGTTAAAATGCCCAACTTTACAGCACAAATAAACACATTTACAGTCTGGAATGAAATTGTTTTTTGTCTCTATAGCCAATTTCAGCATTCATGACAGCCAAAAGTTATGCATAACTAAAGGTGTGGTTGCTTTAATTGTCAGTAGGGTTGCAACAATATGAAATTTTCAGTCCGATAACCATCTAATGAAATATACAGTTTCACTCAATTACAAAATTATCTTTAGTAGTAGTAGTAGGCCTATTATAAGTTGCAATGACCCTTACAGGAATAAAAACAGAACTTAAAACATTTTGTAAACAGCGTTATGTGTAAAAAGTCCGACAGGCGGTTGAGGAGGAAAGGAAATGTGAATGCTTAGGTAACATTTTCCACCTAGTTGCTTTTTTGTCTTAACCTTGGATAAGTAAATGTACACGGTATGATAACCATCAATTTTCATACCACGGTATTCCTTAAAACTGGTATATTGCTGCAACCCTAAGGGACAGATGGGTACCGTCCACTGACAAGTCACTACCACGTTGACAGCATTGTTTAGGTAACGTAACTATGGCGTAACCACATATAACTGTAACGTCTAAAAAAGGTCTTGTTCAGCGGTAAGTTGTACCAAGAGACCCCTTTGTGAGATGTTCAGTTGTTTTTTTCTGGTAAATAATGGTACATTATGCTTATAGCTGATAGCCTGTCTTTCGCCAGCAAAAAATAACATTAGTATTATCACAGTTAACCATAGATTGTAAATGCACCATGCAAACTAAGTTAGAGGCTAGTGTAGGGTAATGTCCACCCTCTTTCGAAATATAGTCACTTCTGCCTCCAAAAAAGCAAGAAACACATGAACACGAGTCCCCAAACCAACGGATGACTTTGCGATGGCTACTTCCATTTTTGTATACAGTTTATGGTTACAGGTCAGCCGAGGGGGACAACATTAATGTTTACATGTCTGCCATGAGCACAAGCTTTTCGTCTATGAGCGGAGGCACGCTTTCTTCCACACAGTGATGTGTCTCCTGAACAGGTCTTACATGGTTTCACCTCATGAATTTAGATTTAGAGTTGTGGTAAGAGCAGGTAAACCCTGTGTAGTCAATTGGCCACAGCACCAGAAGAAGCTGGTGTATATTTTTCATGAAATGGCCTATTGATACTAAACCTCTAATCCTGACAGTTTTATGTTTTCCCCTCTGAGTCATGCAGGATCACATGAAGCTCAAATGAACCTGTGTTTTTGAGGCAATTAAAATGACATTGAACTGACAAACTAAGACAAACAAATCTCTTGCCAAAGCTGTCAGTACATTTCAATCAATAATATCATAAAAAAAACAGTATGTTTAATGTTTTCCATAGCCTGATGCAGATGTCAGCAGCATCAGTGGAACTGTCAGCATAGAGTCCAGTATTACTAATTATAGAAAATGCTTATTCCTTTTAGAGTACCAAAGACGCTGTAACACAATCAATAGTTGACCCTTTTAGTAGTCCTTTCAGAGCTTATTGCAGCGCAAGTGATCTAAACTGAGACAAAACAATAGAGACTCTGTAAGGAGATGAATTAAAGCAGCCTATCGACATAAAAAAAGTTTTTCCTACAATATTTATGATGTGTCATTTTTCTTAGAACAATACATCCCAGTAAATAGAGCGTAACATTAGTGCCCTGTGTATTAAGTATCTTCTGACTGAAAAAGTCATTCTCTGTGCATTACATACATAGAGCGCATAAAGATCAACATCAAACTTTACAAGAATATACCATTGCATTTGAAAATTAATTTCCTGGTTTAATGTGTCTTCATAACCATTTTATTTGTTCTGGCATTGCTGTTCTCAACTTTTGACACAAGTGATCTTGACTATAAGATTGGAGTAAAATTACTCATATAAAGCAGTTTTCACTGATTTTTTTTTCATGCTTGGGGAAAACAGTACAAGCTGATGACAGCATTGGCACCTCATGTGGGAACGTTATCAGAAATTATACTTTGGTACTAAGTGGATGCCAAAATTCAGAACGCGTGCACTCGTGATTCTCCAGTAGTGTAGTTACCAAGGATGCAACACTTCCAGAGCTGACGCAGCAACATATGCGCCTACGAGTGTCTGCCGTTAAATACCAAAGAGAGGGGCAATCAACCAGCACAGAAGAACAACAATATGTGGAGGATAGTGATATGGGCAGCTACAGCGACAACTCCACCTCGACTCATTGACAAAATGGTTTTATCCCCAGGAGCCAGCAGAGACTTAACTCTTTACAGTATGAGCGCCACATATTTACACTATGCTAAAATTACCAGAGGTGCTGAGTATCTATTTTGCGCCGAGTGCTGCACATTGGCATTTTTCTTGTTGCTGAGAGCTAAAAAATGTTCAGCTCGTCACCGTCACCCAGCCATTCAAGGCTGAGGAGGAGTGTGAGCCGAGTAGGCAGAGTCTGCACACCATTTGATGGGTATCATAGCAAGCAGATACGTCGCTAAATCTGAGCAGCGACGGCGGCATTTACGTCACCACGACCACATGGCTTATAAAAACACAAATACAGGGAGATTATTTAAAAAGCAAACTGTTAAATGTCATCCAGGCTTAAATAATCATATATATATATACATATTGTGAACATCGCTCTCCATACTGGCCATTATTTGTCAAAAAGAAATGCTGCCATGTCTTTTGCCCTGAAGGCCAATATTGTTGTTTGTTTTGTCAGCTTAGAATTACATAATATAATATATTAAAATATAGTAGGCTATATAGTAATACATATATTTTTTACCTACAAAAATAATAGGGACCCACGCTGGCCTGCAGATCTACAATATAATTTAAATGTTTTTAATAAAGGAATTCAAGTAGATGGGATGTATGGTTTGTTTTTATCATGGTGTTAAAATTGGGTATCGAGAATTGTAGATTTTCACTGGTATAGGCATGAAATTTCATGGCGTGCCTATTGAGACCTCAAAATTTCTTTACGGCAAACATGTTAGAAAACCACTTCCTGTTAACACGCGGAGCAACGTTACCATGAATTCGCAGTCATGTTTTTGCCCACCTGACATATATAAAGCCAAATATTCACTCTTCTTTAAGCTGGTTTGTTTCCCGAGGGAAATATCTGTCTCTACTGCGTTCACCAGATAGTTGCTCATTTTGTTCGCCTGCTGTTTGGTGCTGGGCAGGTGGTGTACAGTGTGTTTTTCAGGTTTTTTTTCTGGGAAAACAACATTGCAGGGCTGCAGGATCGGGCGATTTTCTTTTGGTTCATCAATATAAGCAACCTTTACTACATTACACACAGTCACTTAATCCATTGTTAATAAAAAAAAAAAAAGCTTTAATCTCACAGCATACCTGGCTCTGAACAGTTCTTCTGCTCGGTTTCGTTGTCCGGCGTTGAAGCCATAAGCCTTCTTCCCCAGGGTTCATGATTTGGATGTCTCTCTACGATCATCCCATGGCCTGCAACAGAAAACAAAACAGCTCTGAATATCATACATTCAGCCTAAATAAAATAAGCTTGTAGTTGACTGTGCCAGTTTGCAGCACATAGAGCTTTATGCCAAAGATCTCCTGGAAACACTTCTAAAAGCCGCAAAGCTTTTGCCGCAAGGAGACCTTGAAACTCCATTTTGCACATTGTAAAAAAAAAAAAAAATAAAATAAAAAAAAAATAACATGGCCGCTCTAGCACAGAGTATGACCCAAAACATCCATGCTCATGATCACGGTCATTAATCCAAATAAGGTTGCTTTTCTTTAATCCTTTAAAAGTTTTTGTTTCTGTAGATATGACATTTTCACCCGGCGGCAGCAAAAACACATCAACATGCAGCTGCTGTGCCATTATGTTTTCGGGCGGGTGAGTGGAGGAGGAGCATACAAGTTTCATTTTTCATTAAACTGCTCTTAAGCCTCCATAATGAGGACATAAAAAACTGCTGTCCCAAATCTATTATGTAAAATCATACCAACGAGCCGAGCGGCGTTTTAAACTCGCACATTTTATGCAATGACACAACACAAATGCAATGTTGTATTGACAAGAGCAGTAACTAGTTGCAGGATGATTAAACTGCATTGCTCTATATGCAATTATGAGCAGTTCACTGGGGAAAACTCAGAGGACAGATGGTCTGTGTTTGATTCAGATTCAAGTTGTTCAGACTACCTCTGTCTGGCTGTAGGTGGCAGGTTACACAGTGGTTGTGAAAGACTCACATGACCTCAGTATAAATGACTCACTGACCATGTGAATGTGTCCGTATGATCTCTTAGGTCTCAGGAGACTAATTCCACGTCAGGCAATGATTTTGCAGAAGTAAAGGTTAATAGAAAGGAGACAGCTACTACTTTAAGGGTAACAAATTGAGGAACTGTGAAACAAAACAATACATTTACAATAGTACATCTAGGAACATTTTAATGCTTATAGCATCAAAAAAAATGTTGTCCCCCTTTTCCGTCCAAATTAGCGTGTGTCCACAGCTTTTTGAAATGCCGGAAAACCAAATACAAATATGCCCCTTTTCCATTGACATTAGAGTTGTTTACGCAGCTCAGCAGTAAATAAATATGCATTTCTGTCATTTTTTTTTTTCTTACTGTCACGTCACCTTTACAGACGAGCTAGAAAACAGGGTAGTAAACAGTAGAAAGCAGCATGTTATGGTGTTTACTTTTTATATCTTTTTTTCAGTTTCTCAAACTTAGTGGCTAATTTGGAACGACGTTTGAGCACTGCTTGGATGGAGATGGATGGTATTTTGTGGCAGTGTGTCCTTGTAAAGGGAAAAGGGGCTAAAATTAGTATGTCCACCCAGGTGTTGTAATTCCATCACTGCTGAAGCCAATAAATACCCGTGACTACTGCACATTTATATGTTATGGGAGTGAATAGAGATTGTGACCTTTTCCATTATGCCAGATGTTAGCAGATATAAGTGTTTTTTGTACATTGGGAAAGGGGTTTTGGATACAATACAGTACAGTACAGTACCAATATATCCACTGACATTAACTCATTACATATACATCGGTATTGGTGTATACTAGGGATGTACCCGTGATGGAGACAGATATTAACTCTACTCAAAGCTGCTCACTATTATTCGAGGAGGAAAAAAAAAAGGCCCACGTCCAGCAGGAGTCATGTTTGTCCACCCACCAAACATGAGTCAAATTAGTTTTTAGGCGCCATTACACAATTTCTGCTGTCCCACCTTCCAGTTAGTGCTTATTCTAAAGTAACCTATACCTCGACCTAATATTATTTTAGGTGAACTGACACAGAAATGTCTTCATTAAATGGCTTTCAATCCAGTATAGTTGGACAGACTGATGATCAGCAGGCATTGGACAAACAGATTGTACACAAGGCGACTGCAGCTGCTTCCCACAGCTCACCAATCCAAAAGACCAAACCCTCCAGTCATTCCTCCAACCTGTTTCTCCTCACTAACCAGCTCAGTTTCACTCCTCTTGCTGCCTCTGATCTCGTCCCTTTTCTTTCATGTCATTCTAGCAAAGGTGACATTTTAACAACGTAAAGCCTGATAACATGAAGATGAGAGGTGATCACTTTTTGTCACGCATAATCATAATAACAGTCACGTGTGGGATGCATGGACTGTTTCACTTTACGCTACACACCGATTTGGACACAGTGGACTGTTTAAATTTTTTGGGAAACAACTTGCATGACAGTCCATTTAAATGCAAATTCTACAGGCTGTTATGTGTAAATTCACTTGACCACAACCATGAAATCTTTAAAAACACAGATTATGAGGTTTTCCTGGAAGACGAAACACGGCAGGACGCATGCATGTGTTTTTGTGAGCATGGGCTGCCAGCTTCCTGTCAAGCATCTAAAAAGAAAAATGATAAAGACGTGATTCTATAAGTAAATCTAGGCTGGCTGGAGGTAAACTACGGCTTGTAGTGTGTTGGGACTGGTGTTGATGCATTTTTGCTAAAATGTTACTATTTAAAACACTTTCTGCGTAAAGAATCTCACACACCAAAAAGTAGCGTGCCTACGCTGCTAAATTTTAATGTTCATGCCAAAATGCATAAAAATGCATACAACCGGACAAAGAAGACTTGTGGGAGTGTTTGTAAAGAGATATTCAGGTATAGTTCTGCTGTTGTCAATCCAGAATTTTCTCCATTTCTGGATTCTCCGTTTACTGTACCCATCACTCTCTGACTGCATCACAATAAAGGCATGAAAAGCCAAAAAAAAGGGAAAGAAATTCCTCACAAATTCATCAATACACTAACTGATATACAAATCAGAATTTGAGAGGTGGAGTATTCCTTTAACAATACAAAGCTGTCCCACTCCTTTAGCTTAATAAATCGGACTAGATTGTTTTGGTCTGAGCTGCCAAGTAAACTAGATGTCATTTGACTTGTGGAGCTCAAAGCGCCAAAATCAACAAAAAAGTCAACACCAATGTCCCTCGCCAGAAATTATGACCCGGTTACCCAACATAATCCACAGACCTTGTTGTGAGCAGTTTCAAGTAGGAAATATTTTCTCTCTACTGAACTACACCCACCAAACAATTCATTCAGCTGAGTTGTAACATTAGCGAGTTCGGTGGTGCTCGGTGAATAGATGCTCGCCCTCATCTGCCTGCTGATATTGTTGCCGGGTGTAGGTAAGTAGAAAGAAAATAGTTCCTACATAGAACTACTAACAAGGTCCGTGGATTATGTGGAGTAAACGGGTCATGATTTCTGGATTTCTATTATTTTTTTTGGCATTTTGAGCACAAGCTGAGTGGCATCTAGTTCCATTATACTAAGGAAAAGGAAAAGGCAAACATCTCAGCATTTCAGCTATTTCCAACATTTGGCAACTCACACCAAAACAATCTGGATTGATAAATGGCAGAACAGGTCAGAGGAAAAATATGGATTTTTAATTTTCTGACAGACAGTCCTTTAAAAATTGTTTTACAAATAGAAACATCTTAGATGTGTTAGACTGTTTTTATATTGTACACACAGCTATGAGGCCAATGAGAGACTCTGACAACAGCAGTTCCATTAATGAGCTCAAATGGGATAAAAAAATAAAAAAAAAAGCCTGGGAATACACTTCTTTCAGTCTATATTGAGTAGCACAGAAAGACAAGAGTGCTCAAGCAACAACAGCACAGTGGTAATGTCATCCTCTGTCCAATCAGCTCAGCCAGGAGATGGACCAAGGACAACCATCCATCAATCTTTCTGTGCAGTGAAGACACTCTCCTCATACCAGTATTCACCTTCCTGTCGCCCCTGACCCCGCCCGTCCGACCATCACTGTGTGCCTGCTACAGCTACCTGTCAGAGCTGAGCCCTGTCCTGCTTTTAAAAAAACACCTGTTCTTAAGTCTCCCTCACACAGCTCTGTGGCACGCCACAGCCCATCAATATGCATGACAGCATGTTGCGCCCCACCCCTCTTTATGGAGATGTAACCCAGGAGTAGTACATCAAATCCCATCCATCTGGACCGTTCAGCACATCAACACTCCCCCACACTACTATCAATCAAATGGGTGGCGAGCACGAGGCGCAGGTTTTCACTGTGACGTGACAAATGCATGCTCCCAGTGTGATGGATGAAAGATGAGAAGGCCACAGCTATTCAATTAGACAGATCTGATTATTGTGAGCTTTGGGTCTCGTGGGCACAGAGGGGATTTCTCTCATCAGACACTTCTCACGCATGTCACCTTGAAATCCCAACAACACCACCACCGCTGCTGCTGGTGGTCAAACTGGCTCACAAGAAACACCTTCTGTCAAATACCCCCACATGACGATCACCGTGTGGGTCAGGCGAACTTGATTAAATGAAAAAAGGCAAGCCATTAGTGACAGAGGGGGGCTTACTTTGGCTCCCAGTGCCTGCCTTTGGAGATAAGAGATTTGCACTCGTTGTATGATATCATTCCAGAATAATCTTTTAAGCCTCTTGTTGTTTTTAATGTAATTAATAAAACTCCCAATACATCAGTTAGAGATCTACAGTCAGGCAGTGGTGAATTTAGCTGCTTTCAGCCCGGGGCCCTAAGTGGTTGCAGATGGACAGATCCCACGGCAGGGTCTGGGGCTAAGGCTTAGGGTTAGAAGCACTTTGAGAGGGGAAAAAAAAATAAATAAAACACAGAGCTCCTCTTCTCTTTTATGCCCACATGCAATAATTCCTACAGCTCCCTTGCACTAAAAATGAGTGCAACATTCATGCACAGTTCTGCCTTCACATGAGCAGTCCTGCAGGGTGTTTTGTCTAGTTAACCTCTGATCCCGGTGGTGTGTGTCAGATATCATTCTTCACCAGCAAAATGTCAAGGTTGCTCGTTAGATTACATAACAGTGTGTGGGATGCTCTGCGTGTCAGTGTTTGCACGAGCCCGAGGTAAGAGTTTTGACATGTGTGCATTGGAGGGCATGTTGTTTGGAGTGTGTGTGTGACTGCATAGGGGGAAAAAAAACCACATGCATGATCAGCCATCTGAGTCGTTTGCACCACGCACACCTCGAGGATTTAAGAATATTGCAACATTCACCCCTCCTAATGTTTATTCTCCCCCTCTTTAAATGCGTAAAATCAGCATCCCTCGATGGCCATGCGGAGCCTGGAAGCGTGATGATGCTCGAGTGTGGTTGAGGTGATCCGGTGTGTGTGCGGTGTTGTGTGAAACAACACGGGCCAGACGCGATGATGCCAGCATTAACCACCATCCTGAGCTCCAGTGTAGTGTGACCGACGATGTGCGTGGCGCCCAAACAATAAGGCAAACAATCCCCAAAAATCGGGCTCGTTGTTGTGGGATCGGTTATCGCTGTGTGCATGTGGAGCAGGAGGTGTGCCGTGATCATGAGACTGCCTCTCAAATTAAAAACGTGCCGCTGCTACGGCGCGCACACTGCGGCATACGCGGACAAACAGACGCATATATCCAACATTGGGATCAAAGAAAAACGTTGTAACGTGATATTGAACATGTGCAGCTGACTTTTTCTGCAGAGTGTGATGGGCCAAAAGCATCGAACGCATCTTGGGCTATTTACTGCATTTAACATAAACTACATACTTCATTTAAATTGCACAATCAGAGCATACGCATTTTGGAGACGCTCCTATTTGGGAAAAAGCAAACCATTATGATGCTTTTTATCTCATGCCCTTGACATGTTTGCTTGTGAAAATTACAATTAACGTGTAGGTGCATGTTTTTACTGCAGATATCTGAGCTCAGACCGTCCTCCGTTCCCAGCGCCCCGGTGCATCTCTCCCCTACTCACCTGTCTTGGTCAACAGCGCCGACATGCTCCACGCCACGAAGAGGACACTGCAGATAAAGCACACCTGCACGAAAAGCATCTCCCTCCTCTTGCGAACTTTAAATATCTTCGCAATTATTGTCTTTTTGGACGCGCTCGCGGTGTCAGTGTCGTCCCGCTCCATGCTTCGCAGCTCGGCCGGCGGCCACTTTTTTTGTTTCGTCCTTGAGAGCCGAAGAAACTGCCGCCCCGCTTTGCCTCTTCACACGGAACACAGCCGGGAAATGGTCCTCATTTCAAGCCGTCCGGGTGTGCAGATGGAGAGTAGTGAAGCGTCCTTTCTTGTTAAGGAGATGCCTTTCAGCTGCTGTTGGGCAATGACAAGGCGGTCAAATTCCGATACAGGTCTCCAAATCAAATCAGCAGTGCTCCTGGATTCTGCAAGAGGATGGGTATCGGACGGACTCCCATTGCAATCCTGTCCCGTTCAGAAAAAAACACATCAGCTGCAATATCCTCTCTCCGTGTAGTTTCTGTGTTTGGCATAAAATGCGTCAGTCACAAACGTGGGATCGCTCAGCTGCGCCAAACTCCACGCACCTGCGCCTGTTAAGTGAAACCAATCTGTGTTCATCAAGGTTAATTGTTAAATTCGGCCAGCAGTCATGCCGCTCGCCTCGCTCGGGCGCCTCCCACTTCACATGAATTCCTCCTCAGTGCAGAAAAGCCTGTGCTGATGAGAGAGGACTATCAGCTCCCAGCTGCCCTCCTACTCTGCGCCCTTCAATGAGACCGGGCCCCTTTAACTTTCCAAAGCACTGCATGTGAAATCAGCCAGTAAAAAAATCATGCTATCCTTCCTCTTTTCCTCCACTGTCCACCTTGTAACCCTCCGGACAGCTGCTCGTCACCCTGGAGTCTGTAAATCTTTCACGTTTTTGCGCGTGGCCGTGAGATCAAACGCACAGATTAGATTTGTGCGGCGAGGCGAGCCTTATCACGCTGCTGAAAACAACACAGGACACGCGGATCTTACCACTGCTGTGTTATGAAACCAGAGCCAGTATCTTCCTGGGTGCCGAGCAAGGCCGTAACCACAGAGCCATCTCTGGGGGGCTATCCGCTGGCCAAGGGGGGGGGTGTCCACCTTAGAAAACATAAAATAGAAAACTCATTTCCTACTATACTATAACATTCATCATAAGCAAGTACAGCTATACAGTGCACTGTATAAATATGCAATAAATGAAAGCTGTCTAATTACACATGCAGTACAATACAAATAATTTACACTTAAACGTCACAAGGGCAATCTGGCAAGTATTTTGTGATAAAGATATTAACGTCCAGAGCCTTTTTTTGGTATCCCTCAGTTGCCTTTGCTTATGCTCATAGCAGATCTGGTAGATTTTGTAATGTTGCCGGTTGAGTGTTTAACCCTTATTTACCTGGATTGTCATCACTTTTCTTGAGCTTTATTCACAAGCCTGTCACAAGTTTTTAAACCTTTAAAGCCTGGGATAATTTGGTTCGATTTCTTACAGAAACATGGTGAAAAAGGCAACGAGCAACTTAGCAAGAAATGTTGCGGATGTTACAGAATTGTAATTTTTAAGCACTTTTTAAGGTAATTTCCTTGCTTTTTTGTTCTTGTTTTTGTTTTTTTTTGTGTTTTTATGTGTTGTTTTTGTATTCTCTTTTGTTTGTGTATTTGTTTTGGATTTTTAAGTTTATTTTCTTGTACTTTTTTTTAACTAATGTCGACGCAGTGGAAATATGCAAATGCTTTTGAAATGATATCTTTCAATAAATTTAACAAAGAAATTGGTGCTATATGACCAGAGAAAACAGAGGAAAAGGACTATGGTATAAGCTTTTGATCAAGAGGTAGAAAACCTACAAATACCAGAATGCACTGCGCCACAACAGACCAATAAACATCCACGCTGTCAGGTGATGTACTGTGAACTCGTCCGTTTAAGACAATGGCAGCTAGCTATTAACTAGTGATCTCGTATTACAGTGAAACAGTAAGCTAAAACATGCTTCTGACAACATCTGAGGCGAAAAATATATAACACAGTAACACAATCTTAGTTTGTATTTTTAACTAGCTCTGCGTAGTTTTACTGTTTGATCAGAGTTTGGTCTGAGTTTGAGAGAGAGAGAGGGGTGGGTCTTTCTCATGATGAACTAAGATAGTTTTTGTTTCCGTGGGTGGCAGACAATACAAAAATGTGGAAGTAGAGCCAAATCTACACCCCTGGTTCCACAGCACAGCCCCTTTAATAATTGGCCTGCATCTCACCTACTATCCTCATTTTGATATCATGCTGAATAATTGAGGTTATGGATCTTCAGCCCCCTCCCCTCCTTTCCAAATCTGCAACCATGATATAATTTATCATTGCCTAAAGGTTCTTCTGGCCAAGATTATAATGGTTTATACATTTTGCCCTTCAGAAAATTGCCTCACACAAACAGAGCTGTTGGACCTGCACATACCAGAAATGAATAATGTAATGGGGACCTTTATGTCAGTGTGGCAGTAGTAAATTAAATGTGTGTAAAATATGTCCTGCAGTCAGTGATCACTATAAAGCAAACAATTACCATTATAAGGGGAAAAATCAATTTTGCTGTGCATTCAGAAAAGCATTAAAATGAAAGAGCCTTGTTTCACTTCTGTGTGTCATGAATTTCCCACAAATGTATATGTCAGCTTAAAATGCTGAGTGGAGCTGGATTTAGCTCCCACTACACCCCTAATTAGTGTTTGATAGTTGGCAGCCCTGCAAATGTGTCACCCAACAGGCCAACTGAGGACTCTGCAGTCCTGGAGGCTCTGTGTGACCACTGAAGCTCAGGTGTTGTTGCTCACCTATTATTTGGTGTTAGCTGTTGTCACCTGGAGCTGTCACTTTGTGTTACAGGAAATCATTAGATTTTTTTTTTTACCCTCCAATATGTGTGCTCTATGGAAAGAGCAATATGTGAATAGGCTTTATACTTTGATATGGAGCGCAAGTTAGGAAAATGCACCACAAACGGAATAGATATTCTCAAGATATTATCCCTTTTATCCATTTTTTAAAAGTTACTTGTTTGTACGGCACATTTTGTAGCAGTGTTAAAGGTAAGAAAAGCCCTGTCGCCCTGCTGTTTGCTGTAATGCAGATCTCCTGTGTTATTACCCAGCTGTATTTATACACTGCTCCCAGAATAATTAAGTCACTTCCCATTACTGAACTTTTAATAGTTTTGGACCATTCAATTAAAAGCAGATGATGTTTCCACTTAAAAAAACTTTTAAGAAATTGTTCCACATTTTAGGAAATGCACTTATTTGCTTACTTAGAGAGTTACAGAGAGTTAGATGAGAAGATGATTATCACGCTCATGTGCGTCACTTTAAATATAAAGCTACAGTTGGGAGACACTGCACATAGCTTAGCATAAAGACTAGAAACAGTGGAAACAGACAAAAAAGGTGAATTTAACAAAATCCACCTACCAGCATTTTTTAAGCTTGTTTTTTAATCAGTACAAAACTTGGGTTTAAAAACTACAATTTGTGATTTGACAGGGTGTTATTTGCGAGGCTAATTCTTAGTCGAGGGTTCATAGACTGTATAAAATAATGGACGTAGCCACCGTGATGTCACCGATTGGTTTGTAGTCTCCCATTTTGAGTGTGGCATTTTGTTCATGTGGACGAGAGGGTTTAGATAACCCTAACGCTAACTGCTAGCTTAGTTAGCATGGCACATTTACAACTAGGCCTATGTGTCATAATATTAATAATAATAAGGCTAATGCTAATTTTCACAGGCAAAAATAAGGCCTAAAACCATTAAATCAAGATGAACTTACCGGAAGAAGTGAATATCCAACTTCCTAAAGTGTCTTTTAGTCAAGTGGCAACCTTTGGGGTTGAAAAATGAAGCCAACACAGAAGTACAAGTACTGGTACAAAAAACTGTTGTGAACTCTATAGCTAATTTCAACATTTATGACAATCATACAGGGGTGAATTTTTATATAACTCAACCATTTACATTTTATTAGGGCTAAAAGTTACGCATATTTAAGGGCAGGGCTGCTTTGAGTGGCAGCCTGTCTGCAGATAGTGTCCTCAGCTTCTCCGTCAAAACAGCTATTTTCAGCTACAGCTATTCTTTGTAAATCTCGGGTTATACCATGTTTAAAATCAGGTAACCAATGTTTTGGCTATGATAGCGTCTTGTCAATGGATGGCACCCTACTGTCACTCAACTGCACAACTTGAAGCCTTAATTAAATGTAAACGGGTGAGGTATATAAAAAAATGAAGCAGTCACAAAGATTAAAATTAGCTGTATCGACACCAAACCTGTTTTTTGTACCAGGCTGTAAACATGCTTATTTCTGCTGTCAAGTTGGACATTTTAACAGGGGGTCTATGGGGAAGTCCTCAGTTTTGTTGCCAGCATCTGGTGACCATTTTTAGGAACTGCCTTTTTGGTACTTCAGTGTTGGCTTCCTTTTTCTTTACCTATTGAAATATACATATGTGTACATACATTCACTCACATGTACATAATATATATATACATAAATGCACACATACACCCATATACACATACTTCCACATATTCAGAGTAAGTAATGAGTAAGCTGGCTTCCTGTTACAGATAGAATCGTAATGCTTAACTTGATATTTTGGATAACTGGGTTATACTTAACTTTGTCCTTTAGTATATTTTATATTGTAGTGTTTACTTCTACTTCTTTTTTATGTGTTTAAAATCACTCTTTATCTTGAGTTGCTGCCTAACTTGGCTGCAGGACTCCCTTGAAAGACAGCTTTTTAATTTAAATAGGACCATCCTTGTTAAATAAAGATTAAATGAATAAAATAAAATTATATAATGTCTTTATTATATCGTGAGCTTTAGAAGTGCTAGTAGGCGGATGTTGACAGACAGAGTAGTATCGACATTTTCATCAAGAAAGTGAGTATGCACATTTCCTAAAACCTTTTAACACTTGAGTGCAATGTCGTCTTAAAATTACAAACAGCACACATATACACACGTGTGTTGGGGGACTCGTGAGGCTGCAGAGCAGAAGCTGCTCTTGCTGCCTCCAGGCCTGCTGTGGGTCACCTTCACTGCCAAGATAACAGACAGGAAAGCTGCCATGCCCTTGTGGCCATCTACACACACAGGTTGACGAGGCTGAAACAGCATGTCAATGTTCAAAATCACGACTGCTGCCCACTTAAGCAAAAACCGAGCAGCATGTAAGGGTCAAAGGCCTCAAACTCAAGCGCAATCTCCAGCAGACCGAGGTTATGTAAGATCAGGGCTGTCCCTGTCGGTACAGTATGAGGCAGACCTCCAAAAACATTACCCGTCATCTCCGAGGAGCATCCAAGACTTTATGTGAAGGCCGCTAGTTAAGCATGGAAGGCGGTGCACGTTATTAGTCGGGGCTTTCTGAATGTGTCGCCAGGTTCTGTCTTCATCCTGCGGCTTGGGTCTTCTGCATGCGCACACAGACATACACATCAACATGTGTGACCCGTGCCCATGCCAAGGGATTAGTCCCCTCCAGGCCCCTGCCCACACAGCAGGCAGGCAGGCAATTGGGGAGTAGTGCCAGGGCCTGCTTACAGAGATTTAGCCACTGCTTTACACTCCCTGGCTCGGTCAAACATACATCCATGGCCTCCTTTGCCTCCTGCAGGACTGAGTGAATGGCAGCTGATCTGCTGAGATATAACGTGTATGAACTGGGGTTTTCGCTGCCGGGAGACGGTGAGAGATTGGCTTTGTAGGAGTGTTTTAATGTGGGCAGATGTCAAAAGGAGCAGCCGGTGTAATGTAAATGTGTTGTTTGATATAAATGCCAAGCATGTGTCATGTACTCACGCTGCAGATCACTAATGACTTGATGTCAAGGGTGTTAACAATGAACTGTGTGAGTGTTGCACAACAATTGACTCAACGCTGCTCATGTCAGCTTCCAACTCCATTATTGCTGCAATGATTCATGTGTTTTTTTCACTGGTTTAATGCGGTGATTAAGTTCCAGCAGAGCCGTGGCACAGTTTACATAATGTTTTTGTTATTGTGGAGATATTTTTTCAATGCAAAATTTACTATGTTCGCTTTTGAATCAAGTACTGACAGCATGCTTTGGTTAAACATTGCACTGTAGATAGATAGTCTTATTGCTGTAATAAGTTTGTATACAACGGTCATGTACAGAATTAAATGCTATAACTTTTGATAGAAGAAATCTTATTATTATAGTCGTAGCCTTTGGTCGCTAATGTAAGCTCATGGTAGCAATCTAAATAAACATTGGTCCTGTCAACTCCCATTACTGAGTCAAATTGGCTGTCTTTGGGAATCTCTATTTTTGTTACTGTTTTGTGTGACTCACGACTCATCTTTGGAAAAGACAGCTTTTTGTTGTCAGCTGACCAACTAACCGTCAATATCAGGTGTCTTTAAATCAAGGCTGTGTCTAACTTTACCTCATTGTTAGAGCCATGACAACACAGGCTCCTTAACCCTAAATAGGGCTACTTATTTTAAAAACAACCATGATTTTGCTGGAATACCTATATTCACTCTCTGTCTGAAACACTCTGTTTTAAACGTTTGTCTCTTAAGGCCCCTTCCTGAAAAAGACCAGTCTGCTCTGATTGGTCAGTGATGTCGGGGTCTTCGGTACTGCACTCTCAGTGTATCTGCACCCTCATTGCAGCAGCCAGGGAATGAATGTAATGGAGTATAGCGGCACTTTCTTGAGGAATCACCAGTAAAAGCTTTAAAACATAACTGGACATGTTCCAGCAAGAATATGATTCAAAATCGGGGAGAAATGTACAACATTGGCAACCAATATTAAATTTCCCTTACATTTGCATGTACCTAAATGTAACCGTGTAGGATAGGTAATGTAAACACTTACCGTAATGTGCCTGGAGCAGATGGCCATACAAAGAAATCCGTCATGAGCCGAAATCAGCTTGTCTGTTCTTGTCAGCTCTAGTTTAAGCAAAACTCTACAGCCAGTGAAAATTTAAGCTCAGCAATAAGCGGGGGAAGGAGGAAAGACATATATATATATATGTCTTTCCTCCTTCCCCCGCTTATTGCTGAGCTTAAATTTTCACTGGCTGTAGAGTTTTGCTTAAACTATTAGATTGTTCCAAATTTTCATATTCCCACCACCATGGACCAGAAGCTGATCCAGAGAGAGAGACCTACACCCTCCCTCTAAAACTCAGATAAAATGCTTAAAGTAAGCAGAGGTAATCAGATATAAACAAAGATTCTGTTACCGTGATGCCCATTTCTCACCTGAAATGTTTTCAGAAACAAAATTAGTTCACTGTTTAACTGTATTTCAAAATGTTTGTTACCAGCCAGCCACCATATTGTTTCCTGAAGATTAACAGCCAAGCTGCATTTTAATCACCCACCAGCGGGGCATTGTAGCACTAGGCATTCTGGTAGTTTTAGTTTTCTACCTCTTAAACAAAAGCTAACTTTTTCAAGTTTAAGCCTTCATGAACATTGCATAAAGTAATAATGGAAACTCTTATATACCTGAGTATAGCTTTAAATTCTGTTTCTTTTTATATGATAAAAAGGCAGAAAAGGACAATTGGTATACAATATGTCCTTTTGCAGTGTTTGCACAGCAGCGACACAGTGCTGGGATATCCCATGTATAAGTGGGGCAGATTCTGCTGAGGTGTTTTTGCAGTGGAGAGAGGTGACACTGAGCCAAAGAAGGAATCGTGACACCTTCCATTAGTACACTGCTGGCATTGTAACCAATATTTTACTAATTATCTGAAGCAAGTAAACAGATGGAGGGATACATATCCCCAGCTCTGAACCCTTTTATTAAAAAAAAATTGCAACCTGCCAACTATTGCAGAGCCCACTTTGGCCAACGGCTGGTACTAATAGTACAGTACAAGCTTGGCGTACAAGCACACATACACACACAGGAAATGTCTCCGGAGACCTGCTGATTTTTACTCCTTGCATAAGCTCTTCAGTCAGCTGCAGGAAAAATAAAATATTAATCGTGACTGAGTGTTGAGCATTCTGTGGCAGCACTGCAGGTTTATTTGTATGCCTGCTCAGGTGTGAAGAGTAAACAGGGCAGAGAGGAGCAACAGAGAGTCTAATCTGTGTGTTCTGGAGGCAGCAGCCATCTCCTGTACCGCTCTCTTCATCTTCCAGGACATGAAAACTCACCTGTACAGCTGTCGACAACATCAGGCAACCCAGTCAACCCAAGACAGCCAGCACCTGCACCAAACATTATGATTCATACAGTGATTTTTAGACTGCAACTACATGAGATTTGGATTTATGCAATCAAGACAACAGCAAACTGATCATTTATGTGTTTCGTTCCTGTTGACTTGATTTATTTATTTATCTCTGAAAAAAACTCAGTTTCATAACAGATAAGTGCCACAGGGGTGTGCAGTAGGTGGCTTCTGACTGCTGCTACAGGAGAGAAAAAACATGCCATAAATGTTAAGTGTAATAATTCAGTAGCTACATGAGGCGGACAAAATGTAATGGATACTTGTGCAACCCACTACAGTGGCTAATAGATGCTACTTTTTAAATGCTTATCTTATTTGGTTTTTGTTGAGATTGTTTTGAAGTTGGTTATTCATCTTTATGTCTGCTTCATTTGCAGAGGAAGACCGTGAGATTTGGTTGAAAGCTCCACAAAAAAGCTAGTAAGTGGACGTTGAGTTAAAAAGATCATTCGGAAGGTATCTAGTCAGTATACTACTTATACTAGATGTCACTCGGCTCATCCACTGAGAAGCAGGCAGGAATACTGCCATGGAAACTAACCAATGTAGGGCTGTGAGGGGGCAGAAACAAAACATATTAAAGCCACCAAAAAACATTAAATTTACACGATATTTAGAACACCTTCGCCACTTGACTTTGCCTTCAGACAACCCTTTCCAACAGGGAGCTGAACTGAAACTCATACCTATCCGTGCTCTTTTTAAAGTCACGAGAATCCATTTACAGTTATTTGTTTGTGTAAAAGTGTAACTATGGTGTTTTGAAGTGGACATGAAAAAGTAGATGTAGTTAGCATAATCTATATGTTGGATTCCCGCTCTACCTGCCCCTAACTTTAAAGTTTTGCATTCCAAATTGCATAAACAATATGAACCTTTTTGTTTAAGTAAAAATCCCAAAATGTGTATAACTCTAAAAAAAACCACAATGTTAACAAGTTGTCACAGATTAAGAATATATGAACAAAAATTTCAGATAGAACCTTATAATTCTAAGCTGACGATGTGACTGACCTCTGATACCAATTTAAAGAAAAACAAATAATGTCAAACAATTCAAACTACCTGAACTTGAATTACTTTACGTACATATTGCATGGTTTTTGTGTTATTCTGTCATTCCCTTTACCTAACAAAACATGGACTTGATGACAGTAATTCTGCTTTTGCTGCTGTAGAGAAAATAGAGAAAATGTCTCTTACAACGAAATATCTCAACATTATGCTGAGCTGTTACTTTTGTTTCATTATTCTGGTGGCAAACTATCATCAGTTCTATCATACCACTTTTCTTACTTTCCTCCAAACTGCAGTGCACCTATCAAAACACCATCCTGATCCCCTGGACCCAAGACATCTATTCGACTTTTCACAATGGGTTTATTCATTTGAGCGTGAGCATCCTGACTGTGTGAAACTGGATGAAGGTTTCACTGTTCGGGGCGCTCGGCTGCCTAACGATGGTAAGTAGCAAGAGGAAAAAGATTGGCTAAACCTGAGGGAGACTTAGCCTTTTGTAATGAGCTGCACATAAATAACTTCATTATTCTTTTGTCTGCAGAGCAGAAAAGAAAAGGGTAGGCAGGCAAAGAGCAACCTTTTCCCCTTGCAGAGAACAGTGGAGAGTCCCATTCAGACTGACCATGGAGGTTATGGCAGCAGAAACATGCAGCCCATTCATTCTAGGAAGATAGCATCAGAGCTGGAGACACGGGCTACAAAGTCTATATTAAAGCAGCCAGCAGGAGTCTGAAACAGAGGGCAAGTGAGGGTGAGTTCTCTCACTTCATTCACTTGGAGCTGGGGGTGGAGGAGTGTGCAATAAAGTCAATGAGCCAGTAGATTTCCCTGCTGTGTGATTTCATCACCCTGCACACCTCCATACTGGACACAAAAGTTATAGGCACTGTGTAGTAGGAGGATGAGTAGGAGTTGTTAATGTCATTATTCATAAGCAGGCACGAGGACTGGAACGTGCTTTTTGGTGGAAAAGTTATCAGATTTTTTTCAAAGTAGCACCAGTTTTACACATGAAGATGAGTGAGAGCTGCTCTGGCTGTGAAAACAGCTGGATCTTTTTTTTTTTTTTTTTCTCAAGAGAGCTTTTTAAGTCTAAAAAAACAACCCTGAGTAATCAATATTTTATCAGAAGCTTCACAAACTTAGGGTAGAATGGTAAAAATGTGGATATTTACCAGGCAGAGGGTCCCATCAAAGACGCTATTGAATTGTGGGAATTGTAGGATCCAGTGTTTTTGAAGATTTACACATACTAAAGGTCAGGATGTCTCTGCCTCTGACGCAGAATTTATTTTTAACTTGTCATGTGTAAATACCCAAATTTAATGAGAATGTGGTGCTAAATTGACAGGGTTACCCTTTAAGTCCTAATCACATGTTCAGCAAAAAGTATTAAGCTGCAAGTCTTTCAAGTGTTTGAATAATTACCAATAAAATCCACTCCACTTACTTTTTCTTGAGATTTTTAATCTCATTTTATGGCCTTTATCAGTGAATGGAGCAGACTCAGGATTCATAAAGTGACCTAAGGTTTGAACAAAGCCTGAATCACACACAACACATGAACTATCATGCTTTTCCTTATTTTCTGTGATAAACTGTATATTGTTACAATGTTGGATAGTTATATTAAATATGGCCAAAGTTTCAAATAATGATGTAAATGTATATAAACTGATCTCCGTTAGCAAAAACATCAGGCTTCAAATCATTCTGCATATGGTTCCCAGCTGTTTTTCCTACATTGCTACATGTAAACACATGCTCATGGCAGTGAAACATGTAATCTTGGTTGTCGATGTTGTTAAATACTCCACAGTTTTGGATCGTATTCCTGTTGGAGCGTGTCTAAATGTAAAAAATTTGATTAAGAAGCTTTAATTCATGATTTTTCACTGAAGAAAGTGCCGCTATACTCCGTCAGTCATTCCTGATTAGAATAATGGTGCAGAGACGCCAAACATCAAGGCTTTTAAATTAAATTCTGAAGTTGTCAAATACTGATTTCGGCATAAGATATAGATGCCGAAAGCTACCTTTAGCGGTGTTATGATACAGGCGAAACCTGTTGCAGCTATATGGTAAACCACTGGATGGCGTCAGGTTGAAATGCTGCCGATAACGTATTATAAGAAGCACAAATCCTGGACTTTCACCTGGAGTCTGGTGTTCACTTCCCTTATGAATAAAGAGCCAAACCATGATGTTTTTTTCTAAACCTAGTCACGTGCTTTTGTAGCCTAAACTTAACCACCCATGCCTTTGTTGCCTAATCCTAACCATGTGCTGTTGTTAACGTCCCAGCAGTGGTTGCCACGTGCTTTTGTTGCCTAATCCTAACCACATGCTTTTGATGTCCCTGCGGTGAAATGTCAACAACAGACGAAAATACCATATACAGTATGTGGACGCAAAAGTCATACATTCAACCACATACAACCAACATGTTGGTTATGACACAAGCAAAATGTAACTGGAGCTGCTGGAGGATTACAGCAGAAAGCATAAGAGGATGGTGTCCTTTAAGGTTTGTTTGTTTGGGACGTTCCCAAACACAGCACGCATGTGAAGATGGGAACCTATAAAAAGGTATCAACCAGGTGCCAGACCGTAATCAGCAAGCATCATGGAGGAGGCTAAGAAAAATCGTGGACACAGTGGCAAAAAACGTAGATGGTGCGGCAAAACACCGAGCGGAGTGAATCTGGGGTTTGCTTTCACTCTCCCTGGCAATACTGTTTACAAAACGGTAACGGACAATTCCTGCATCCTGTAACCTTTGAAGTCTGTAGGCTGTCGAGTCTAAAGAAAGTCACCTCTGACTCCAATGAAACCCTAGTCAAGTTTAACACTTTGACTGCAGCACAAGAAAACTGATGTCAGTCCAGGTTTCAGACGCCTCTCATGAGCATTTAAACCTTTGAATCCTGAGCTAATCGGTGTGATTTCTTCAGCGAGAAACAAATGAAAGTTACAATAAAATACCTTGAAAAAAGTTACAATAAAAAAATCTTGAAAATTAGCAAAATTACCTGAAAAAAGTGCTAAATAAATATATAAATAAACAGGAAAGCAGACAAAGGCAGGAAGAACTAACAAAAACAAAAACATGTAAAATAAAGGCAACAGGCAACTTAAAGAAACATCTTGGAAATTGCAGGAAATTAGCAGATCTAGATTTTTTTTAAAAGGCCGGGGAGAACGTTCTAGAGAATAATATTTAAATTTTAAATTTTAATTCATTTCCATAGAATTGCGAATGTTTTTTTTACTTTACAGTTGTTTTTTTTGTTTTTGTTGTTTGTTAAGTTTTTTTTTGGCTAATTTAAGGTAATTTTCTTGCAGTTTTTACCAATTTCTTGCTGATTTCTGGGTAATTTCTTCTTTCGCTGTTTATTGCTTTCTTCCAATGTCTTCGAAAGAAATCAATACAATTTGTTTAGGTTTCAGGTTTAGGCAGTTTTTGTGACTTAAATCTGACTCTGGAACTTATTTTGGTGCTAGACAGAACTAGAATTTGCCTCCAAAGAGAAAGTGAGTGACAGAAAACATTAAAAGAAAACTCTCCTGTGATTTGGAGACTATCTGTATCTGCAGCTCACTTATGCTACGCTCCAAGTTAAAGCAAGCAGAATAATTTGGACATTCTGTTTGACCGAGGTCTGCGGGCCACCGCTCAGAGTCCTGGCATGTAAACTGAACTGCAAGAAGATAAACAGTTGTAGTGCTGAGTCACTTCTCTGGATTCACACTCCTCGGTCTGGCCTCTACTCGTTTTCACATCGACATCATTCACTGCAGATGATTCAGCCTTATTACACGGCCCCGTGTCATGCCGGAGAGTCATCCTGAGTTTAGGAGAGACGTCTGCGGGGGTAAACACGGAGAGCAAATCCTCATCTTGTTTTCTGAGCTTGAATTAATCAGTGGCAGGGTCTCCTCACAGATCCCAAGGTGGTGTCAGCTGTGTCACATCAGATAAGGCCTGCTCGCTCCGATGTGCTGAGCGGAAAGAGCAGGCCAGCCAGGTTGCATTCTGCTGACTGGCTGGAACCACATGTCAGCCTGAATGCAGTTTGCTAAGAGGCTGATACTGCCCTCTTCCAAGAACGTGTTTCCCGATCCTATTGCCTGCATCGCCTCAAGTTACGGACAACCAACTGGTCAGGTTTGTTTTGCTCTGGGAGGAGAAGAATGCGCTGTTTGTACACAAGCCAAGCAAAACAATCTCATGTGATCTGTCCTAAATATCCAGTCACATACTCATGATCGCCAAGTCATCCAAATGTCTCTGCCAGAGAGCCAGCCAGGATGAGTCGCAGCCGTGAATGCACCCAACAAAACGCATTGTTTTATCAGAAAGGAAACATGGCAGCTGCAGTATTGTGGACTGTGGATAATCTGGCAGCAAGTGCCTTTGTGGATTTGTGCTCGTGAGCATCCCTGCTTTGTGGACGGGTGTGAAGAGCAGGTTGCATAAGAGGATCACTTTGGTAACGGTGTAATTCAGGATTCCTGCTCAACATGGCCTCTCTATGTGTGTCTTAAACAGAGGGTGGGAAAGAATGGTTTCTTTACTGAGGGACCATTACCGCAGGAAGAAGCTGGCACATGGGGATTACCCACAGTGGCGGGAATTAGGTGAGAGATGGAGGAAAAAGCAAATGAGGGCCTAGAGGGGAATTAAGATGTGCAGAGTGGGAAAGAAAATGAAAAGACTGAAAACAGGAAGGGGGATGAATAGAGTGTCCAAAACCTCCTAAATCCTACTTTTAGCCTTGAAATATTGTTTAACCCTTTAAAACCTAAGACAATTGGCCTGATTTAGTTTAAGAACATACAACGAAGGAACTTTAAAAGGAATGACCCTGAAAATTAGCTAGAAACTAATAAAAGTTACAATAAAATATCTTGAAAATTAGCAAAAAAAGAACAGTAAAAAACAAAAACAAACATGGAAATGACCTGAAAAAAAGTGCTAAATAAATATATATATATATTTCTTTAACATTGTGTTAAATATATGATTATAATTAATATATATGTCGTTCTCTTTACATTTTGCCCCATTTTTTATAGGAACTGTAATTTAAGTGTTAAAGGTATGATTCAGAGTCTGAGTCAGGATTGGCTTGCAGGCATGCTAACAGCGCACATTGTTAACAACAGCAGTACTGCCAGAGCTAAATTTGTTAATCTTGGGGGAACCAATGGTTGGGCGTTATGCTTTCACGACTCCACTGTCTCAGTTATCAGTGGTAACCACCTATAACCACCCTATGAGTGCAGTGCAGAGCAACGGCGATTAGCTAGCCAGTGGGATACACACAAACTCACATGCACCGATATGCACGCGAGGCTGAACTCTCTACCACAACAAGGGACTGATCACTCCCTGTTCAGGACGCCATAAAGGCCTATAGATGTGCTGCATTTTTTGCATCCTCAAATCCTTTGTTTTCCAGGAAATGAGGATGAGCTCAAAAGTAAGACCGATGCAATCACAGCATGCAAGAGTTCCCAAGTACTTGTTTTTAAGGCCGGCTGCACTACGAGATAAGCAGAGTTCAACTTTTGTAACTCAACAACATGTACCACACGTCATGACATGAGGAACAACCCGTCATAGCTGATAGATATCTTGCCAGGGTGGCTGTGACTCAGAGGTAGAGCGGGTCATCCTCTAATCTGAAGGTTAGCGGTTCAATTCCTGGTTCCTCCGGGAATCAGGTCCCGATTCAGGATTTCTGGTCAGCAGATTATGATGCGATGCTGGCTTAAAAGTTGGCATGGAGGAAGTGCAAAAGTAGCACCTGACCTCACGTTTTCCTGGTGATAAAAGATGCAGTATGCGTCCCAGCCCTTACTCTGGTATATTTTTACATCGTAATTTTTTACTGTTAAATTAATGCTCTAAAATATTATACTGCACTTTTAATGATCTAGCATTTTCCCAGAGGGTGAGATAAAGAATAACAATGGTAACATTTTGTAAAAGTATTGAGGCACAACCATAAAAATTTCGAAATATCTAGCAACAGTCGTTTTGTCAAAGGACTGCTTTGTAATCATTCACAACCTGTGCTTAAGCCTTTCAAACAACAGTAATAAAGCTCCAGAAATTTCAACGTGATGTCCATTAAGGCAGAGTGACAAGTTCCATTTTTAGAGCTGGATATCATGGGATTTTCGTGCCTTATGCTATGTTTGAATATTGTGAGGTTTCATAGAAATTTGTCCCCTTTTCACTTTATTACATTGATGTCATTGGCATTAAGTGGTCTGCTTAGTGAGTAGACCGGGAATTCAAAAAGGATTAAATTCATTCATCCTCCAATCCACACAGATGAATGGACATACACAACCAAGATGCTCCTTTTTGAGTACAGCTTTGTGCCAATGAGTACAGTGTGAAAGGCAGCAGGGGCTGTCACCCTGGAGCCAGGTTAAGGATTTATGGATTTGACGTGGTCTGACAGATTGGCAGGGGGCACTTGTTGAGTTGTGAGCAGGTCTCTCAGCGGCCTCCAGGGGGCAGAGTGGCCTCGGTGCCCCAGGGAGACTCTGCCCTGTGCTCTGAGCTTAGCTGCTCGTTACATTAAAACAGGGGCTTCTGTGACAGAGTCAGCATTATGAAAGCTAAGAGGATTAGCTGATGGACATTTCTGGCGTTGCCGGTCAATTATCAAAATGAAAAGCAGTGACTGGGCAGGGCTGGCATGATCTGTGGCACAGAAGAGCTCCTCTCTCTCCTCCTCATCTGCACTCTAGCTCTCCATCTCTCACTCAGCTTCTGTCTGTTACAGGTTACCAAGGTTCAGAGGGGGTGGGGGGGAATAAATGAAAAGCACCATTGATGCGTTTCTGAACATGAAAGTTTTGTGTGTGTGTGTGTGAGTCACGGATTAAAAAAGAGCATTTAAATTTTAATGTTTCTAAAGTGCAAAACTGTATGTTATGCAACTGTGTAAAAACAGGCCTGCACGTCAGCCAGTCATCCGTGCTCAAGTCTCCAACTGTGTGCATGATCGCCCCCCCACACACACACTCAATAACACAGCTTGCTTTCATGACTTGTGTGTGTGAGTATGCCCCCCTGTGATTGCTTAACAGGCTATTAGTGTAGGAGGAGTGACATGTGAGAGATGGGGATGATGAAAAGGAGTCAAGGGGAGGCAGAAATCAAGGAGAGAGAGGTGGGGGGGGTCGTTTTTGGTGGATCCATAAAAGTGGCATTCCACAGCTGCCTGTGTTAAGGATCTACCCCGGGGATTCACACAACGCTGCAAACGTAATCAACCGCGTCAATGTGCCACCACGGCTGCAGCGGACACATCTCTCCGGCAATGACACCCTACCTTTCTCCTCCATCCTCAGTGCCAGCAACATTCCCTCTTATCACCCAACTTTCTAATACACCAGTTCGACCTCAGTGGAGCACAGCGGAGGTGAGGCTGTATATCCACGTGTGCCTGAAAAAGATAAGAAAACAAACTGCTGAACCGTTTCATTATTTTTTACTCTGTCACAAACAGCCAGGGAGGGAAACTGGCTATTTATTTATTTATTTATTTTGCTGCGGGAGACATGTTGCCTGAAATTATAAAGCGGTAATCCTGGCTCACCACATAGCAGGCTGAATTATATTCAATCCCAGTTATCACTTCAGGGACAATGTCATATTACAGATGGTCCTGCTGCATGGGCAGATTTGATATGGGCATTCAGAGGCCGGGTAGATGGAGCTGAAAAATGTCTCCATCTGGTGTCACTGCTGTAACTAGTTGACCTAGTAGGCAGTAAATGTTGTGTGGTGATGATGATGCAGCACATCTAATATGAACAAGGCTTGGAATCATTTTGATTTCAGAACCAAAATGTGACATTTCAATGCATGAGTTATAGGAATATTCCCTTTTTTTTTTTTCATTTAACAAAATACGCCAGTTTTGTACAAGATCATTTTACTGTTTAGCATCTTGAGGAAACAGTTGTCTTCTTTAGCTCTGGAGAAGAGCTGTCAGTTTTGAGAATAAAACTCTGACGTCATCAAGGTTAGCTCAGTTTGATTTCGAGACGTCAGGTTTATTGCAGAATGAGGTGCGAGCGGAAAGTGTGACAATCTATCAGACAGGGACAGTTGAGTGAAAGATGCCAGGACTCACCTATAAGGATTGCCTAATTGCGGGCTAGTAAACCTAGCAACTCATCCGTAGGTGATGATGGAAGTAGCTAAAGAGGCAGCTGTCTCTATTCCTTCTCTTTTGAGAGTTGCACATGTGCAGCATCGACCGGGCACTATGAAGAAAATGGAAGCGAATAAAGATAAAGTTTATGGCTGAATCACAAGCAAGCTAGAGAATGTGGACAAAACTGCAACTTTCAAATTTCAGAGTAAAGGGGAAGAAGCTGTTTTTCAAAGGCTTGTCTGTTTTTTTTGATAACCACTAATAAACAAAACAATTTGTAAGTGGCAAAAAAAAAAAAAAAAAAAAATTAACACTGAACCCTGGATGCTATCAAATTGCATTTTGGGAAGTGTAGCAACCCAACTTTTCTAGAACTTGACCTAAACTATGAGTTTAAACATTACTTAAAAAATAAATTTACCCCTTTAATTTTGTCAGAACCTACCATACAAGAACTTTGCAAAATAAAATACTGTAGAAAGTGACCAAATATTTAGATTAACCTGAAAAAATATGGTCAAAGAATATGTAACCGAGACCAAAGCATTACTATAGAGTGCAAAAATATGGATCCTCTATCATCTATATCTGCGTTTATAGTACTTTACTAATGGATAGAAAAACTACGGTTGTGTGACAATAAACTTGTCAGCGATGACGCAAAACAGAGCTGCAACACTTCAGTGACTATTTGACTGACGAAAAATTAATCTGCAGCTATTTTGATAGTCATAAGTAATTTTAAGCAAAAACACCAAAACTGTGATATTTCCAAATTCTCAAGTGAGGATTTCCTTGGTCTTACATTATAATATATTTAACATTTTGGGGTTTGGAAATGTTGGTTGGACAAAAGACATCTGAAAACTGCACTAGGATATTGAAACAGGCTTTTCTCATGGTTTTCTAATGTTTTGTAAACCAAACAATTGATTGAAAAAATAATTTACAGATTAATTGGTAACAAATATAATCAAAGCCCAACTGTTGTAGACAGAGTAGCAAATGACAAAATGAAGAAGTGTTTTTTAGAGTCAGAATTTGGTGCCAACTTTTGATACTTGATGCTTTGGTCACATTTTACTCAAAAACGTTTTGAAGTTCAAAGTCAGCCCAAACTGTGGGCACCTGAGACAAACCTTTAGCAGTGACGCATATTTGAAAAAGACTGTTTTTAATGAGATTGAGGGAAAACACATCCTTTAGTCCGTCCAGTGCACCAGGATGTTACTGTACAGAGAGGAGCTGTTGGGTCTGTTCACACACAGTGAGGTCAGTCCGGGGAAAGCATCTGCCTCTCACTTTGTGGATGTAAACTAACAATAAAAAAATGATACCTGGGGGAAAAAACTAGAAAAGGGAAAATGTACAAAAAGGTTTGCAGTGACACAGCTGGAGCCACCCATGAGGCAGAGGTCGTCTGAGTTTGGTACTGTCCTCTTTGCTGGGTAAAGTCCTCGTAAAGAATTGTCTCTGTAATGCCATGGTATGCTCTCTGCAGAGTGTCCTCCTCCTCCTCCTCCTCCTCCTGCTGCTGCTATACCACAGCGTACTGCTGATACAGCAGCTCCCGGATCTTATAGTAGTCGTCACACAGGCAGCCTTCCAAGCCAATGCGTCCGGCCTCCGTCTGGACAAAGAGTACAAGGATGTACAGGTCAGATGGGTCCATTCATTAACGCTTTGCACAACGTGGTTTCACGTTTAAACATAAAGGCGTAGACGCCCTGCACAGCACACGGCTGACCTCTAAAATAAATATGCCTCAAGTTCATTCCCACAGACGTTCACAGACTTGGGATTTAAATGTCTAATGAAGCGGTCCACTTCAAGTTTTCAAATTTAAATAGCGCACAAGCACAAGCACACGCACACCCACACAAGTAGACACTTTTAAAAGTCTCAGTTCTCTTTGATTTCATTTTCTGGGTTGCGGCTATTTTAAGTTCTTGTCAATTATGCATTTTGTTGTTGGTATCCTGGCTCACTCCTACTTTTCCCTTTACTTTAGTTGTTAAGTTCTTCCTGTGATTCTTTTTTTTCCCTGCGCGTTTCTTTTGAGGTGGTGTTTTCATAAACCGCTGGGATTTTTTATCCTACTTACACAGGCTGTATTTGTTTCTCTTCTTGTTTAATGCTCCATTTTGTGTTAATCACTGGTACCTTATTTTATAGTGTGTAAGTAAATAAACCATTAACAATCAAGAACCACACCTGTTCTTTTTTTGTGATTATGTTCACATAAATAGAGAAATAAGACACTATTTACTCAATAGGTTCTGCCAATTACTTTGATCTCCAAGAATAAAAAATTATTACCTGATTTTTTTGATAAATCCTTGCATGCCTCCATGCCGAACGAAGAATCCAAAAACAGGGATAATTCTCCATGAATTGAAGTCATGGGGGTCCATGTTTAATAACGGCAAAACTATATCAAAGCATCTGTTAAAAAACTCTCACACAACTTGTTCTGTATAATCTAGGTCTCATGTATTCAGTCACATGCTCCATACTTCCCAAAACAGACAGCTCTTTCTGAGCTTAAAGTGAAACTCTCTCTCTTCAAAGCCATTTAAAAAATAGATATACCACCACCCAGCTGTATGCCTCCGTGCGCCAGTCAAGTTGCACTTACAGTTTACATCCATGTCTGTGAAAACATGGATGCTTCACACACAGAAGATCTATACAGTCAGCAGTTTCAAGGTGGTTCTTGATGGTTGAATTGTGGCCAAAAACATGAGGTGATCGTGACCTCGACCTTTGAACACCAGATTCTAATCAGTTCATTCTTAAGTTCAAGTAGACAATTTTTTCCAAATTTGAGGAAACTCCCTCAGGGCCATCTTCAGATATTGCATTCACAAATATGAGATGGAAGGCTACAGTGACCTTGACCTCCGACCAAAAAAATCTCATCGGCTCATCCTTGAGTCTACTCCAACGTTTGTGCCAAATTTGAAGCTATTCCCTAAAGGCATTCGTGAGATCACAGGAATGGTACAGACATGCGGATGGAGTTGTGTGTGAGTTTGTAAATAGATGTTTTGATAAAGGTTTGCTCTTGTTGAAAGCAGCCCCCTCTATGCCTTCAGTTAATCAAGGATTTTCTCAGTTTTTGGATTCTTTGTTCACTAGATGCATACGAGAAAAAACACATTTTCTTTCTGAATTCAACCTTACATAAGGCCTTTAACTAACATACAAATGATCATTCTGAGGGTGAAGTATTCATTGACTGAAATGCTAAAAATGTGATTTTCACTACCAACATCAGTTAACAAACACACACATAGAAATACACTCATACACAATATCTATATCTACCACGACCTGTTTCTCTAGACTCCAGACTAAGCTGCGGTATTTCTGACGCCACCTAAAATAACTTGCACTGATCACTGCTGCTTGCTCAGGATGCTCAGGATGCTCAATCCATCATCAAACAAGAAGAGAAGCTCAGTGTGTCCCACTGCTTAACAATATTAGTACGTCTTATGGGGACCATTTCCAGCTGTCGTCGCTGCTTCTGATGGCTTACAGAACAGAATCTAAGGCAATAAATAATCTCATCATTGGAAATGTATTGATTCTGTGCCTATTTGTTGCAGTGTTGGGTTGTTTCAGGTGCCAGTAAAGGTTTCTGAAGGCAACAAATAGGAAAGCATGCATTTTTAGTGATGAGCCTCTTTAAAATTATTGGACACTTAATTATGTAAGTGTTACGCACAAGTCCTTTAATTCTACATGCTTTTAATTTTATTAAAAGACTGGCTATATATCAACTACACAACTCATTTGCACCTAGACCTAAAATATAAATCAATTTCAGATAAAACTAAAAGCTCAACATTTTGATTGGCTTTATTTGGCAAAAAAATGAGACTGTGCCGTATGTCTTCCTTGCTGGCCATTTTCCCTGTTGAGGGTAAGTGTTGCAGGGAGCTGATGGCTAACACGCTCGCTGAACCAGTGGGAAGGACAACTCACCCTGCGGACGGCCACCATGTTGTTGCATACCAGCACTCCTCCCACAAACTCGGCCTGGATGCCCTCTCTCAGCAGGACCTGCTTGAAGTCAGACAGGCGAGGCTCGTTGATAAACACCGACTGATGCCCTGGAATCTGGAGGGAGACAGAAGAGAGCCCATCAGACTGAGCGCTGTCTGAATTGCTAGGACGCCCTTGTGTAACAATCCCTGCTCAATCAGAGTCCAGTGTTGAGTGATTAACCTGTCTCTGTGACTCACTTTAGGCAACCTGTCTCCAAACCTCTTTCCTGACAACATAGAATAGTTTTTTTAACTGTTTTGATAAACATTTAAGTTTTTGTTTTTCTTTCTTTTTTTAATAATTATGTGCTTTGGGTTGTTTTTACTTTTTTTGTGTCTTTTTTATAAACTTAAAAAACTTTAAATGAAAAAAATTGGTTGGTGTTTTTTTTTTCATTTTTGAAAATACTTTCTGGGGGAGGGTGTTTTCTAATAATTTAAAATTTGGGGGATATTTTTTTCTATTTTTTTTATAATTTTGAGGTTTTTGGGTTGTTTTTTCTCTTTCTATTTTTCCAATTATTTTATTTTCTATTCTTTTTTGCTATTTTTTTTTTAATAAATTAGAGTTTGGGGTGCTTTTTTAAATAAAGTTTGAGTTATTTTTTATTTTTTCATTTTTTCTCCTAATAATTTGAAGGTTTTGGTGTATTTTGTTTGCTTTTATTAAATATTTTTCTACATTGGGTACTTTTTGTTAAGTAAAGGATCTGAATACTTTGTCCACCGCTGACCATTAGTAATTTGTATGACTGCAAAGACTCTTAAAATAAGGTTACCCGTTTTGCTCATTGTTGCCTCATTTAGGTTTTTAACCTTTACTGTACAGAATGATATATATGCTGAGTGTGACATTACAAGGGTGTTTTCACATTAATCTGCTAAATGGGGGAAAGCTGGCGTGTTCTCATCTTAAATCTGAGTTACTGCGTGTACGACCACAATGTGGGACAGCAAAACTAGTTTGGCAACCAATCATGGCCCAGCAGGCATATATTTCACGGGTGACGCAGAGGACATGTCCCCCTCAAGATTTAAACACATGCATTTGTCCCCGCTAATAAAACCACAAAAGTAGCTGAGGTCTTTCGTTTGAAGGACAGTTAGAACACCACTCATAGATACAACAGTCGCCCCATGTAAAGCAGGTGCTGCTGCAGGACAAATCATGGAGGAGGACTGGGGTAAACATGGCAGCTCCTCAAGCAAAAGGGCAACAAAGATAGAGTCATGTGCTTGTTTTTAGCACTTACTTGCTTTAGGCTCTAGTTATTTTAACCTGTAAAAAGTTTGGACTGCAGTGTGGCTCTGCGTCAATGATTGTGTCCACCAGAGACCTGAGGCTGGTTACATGGCTGTCTGATGGTCTGAATAACATAATGCACAGCAGACTACATGCCAGATATATTTTTTTTCTTGAAATATTAGGCATTTATGGACAACACTTATGTAACTATGATTATGAATATGCAGAAAGTTTTGAACAAGAGCAGAAATCTTGCTGAAACACAAATAAGCTATTAACGTCCAATGGTTTATGAATTAAAATCAATTAATTCATCATGTATGTGAACAGTTGCCAGTGTGCATATGCAGAAAAGAAAGAGGAGGGAAAGTAAATTATGCCTACCTGTAATGACTCAGCAGGGATAACATTAAATGAGAAAAATTGATCTACAAGAGAATAAATGTTTGAAAGCACTACAGAATATCTAAAAGCCTTACTGCATTATATTCCATTCTATTTTCAATTGTCACTGATTTTTTTTGGTTTTCTTTTACATAAATTAAGATATTTCTACCATACATTGAACAAAGGGAATGAAGTGTTTTACACTTAAAATTTATGTGGGACAATCCCTAGACCCCCTCCCATTTCATAAGTGTCCCCCCAAACGTTGAAACGGAACCTATGCCATGCAAGGTCTAACAGGTTACATCAGTGTGCCTCTCAGTGCTTCTCGGTAAAGTGGGAGACATCTCATGACTAGCACTTAAACTTTTGAAATGAAAGTCTTTGCATATTCATAGATTCTGGATTTTCATCAGGGAGAAGAAATAGAGGTAACTTTTAATGAGGTTATTAAAATGTTTCAGTGGAAAAAAATTATGATTCCAAGCAGTGTGAAGAGAATCTTTAAGCTTACAAGCAAAATATATAACATTTAATTTTTACACATTTCCAAGAACCCCTAAACTCATATTCAGAAATAATGATATGTCATTTCAGCAACTTTGCATGTGTCCCCTGCCTTACCTCGTGTGGTGGCAGTGGCTCCAGTGTGGGAATGACATCATTCTCTTCCGACACCTCTTTCTCGTCCTCCCCAAACAGGTTCTTTATGGCGCGCTGTGCTGCCACCGCCGTGGCATTCTGGTCAACGCCAGGATCAGGTGCGACATCCATGGCCAAGTCACCGCCGTCCTCAACCTCGTCTTTCACACCCTCCTCCAGCATTACACCCGTGTCCACCTTAACCACGCGCATGTCCAGCACACCATCGATCCAAGCCAGCTCCGTGTCCTTGGCCTTGCAGAACTGCAGGGAGCTCACCAAGGAGTCTTTCAACCGCACCTTTACCATGAGATGAGATGAAGACACTGGCAGTCAGGGAAGGCTGCATTTATTCTTTGCCAACAAAAAAAAAATAATAATAACCTTACAGCAGTTAACATCTTGGCTCAACTGCCAAGGGGCTGAGACAGATGAATTTATCAGGTTTTACTATTTCACAGAGCAATGTTTCAGATTCATCAAGCTATAAAACATTTCAAAGATCCACTCCAGCAGTGTTACTTCCTGTTTCCTGTTAACAGTCTCAAACAGAAAATGGGACTGTGGTTAATAGTCGGATGTAATCCATTACTATGGCAGCCAGACAGACGTTTTAGTGTACATGTCTACTTGATTGACAGCATGGATTTTAGCAATATATAACAAAAGCGGTCACTCTCACATAAGTTATGCGGTAGAGAATTTTTCTCCATCGCACTCACCTGAAGGAAACATTAACTACTAACGTAAACCGTTATTCAGTTATTCCTAGATGACAACCACTTAGCTTAACTATTTAACTGAGGGCTGATATTAGCAAGTAGTTTGTTTTATAGTTTCTATAACCGCAACAAAAGTTAATGAAAAACCCTAATTTTAAATCAATATTTATAAATAAGTTAGCTAAACTGTTTATTGGCTACTTTGTATCAAGCGTGTAAATTGCTTACTGAATGTATTTCATAACTTATAATGAACTCTGATATTCACTCGTATCCAACAAGACAATCAGATGACATTTATCTCCCCTATTACCGCACAACTCTGGGACAGTATGCTTTGAAATACAGAGGACACACTGTGGAACACCAGTCCTCATTTTACTAAAACCTGTCCATCAGTATTCCCATTAGGTCTAACATTAAAAAAACACCTGTGCTGTAGTTAATATATTAGCTGTGTTGATGTTTATTGCACGTGTATGTGTCTGCTCCATTAATGTTTATCATAAGTATTTGTTTGTTTGTTATATTGTCATTTTAAGGAGATAATTATCGTTGGTATTTTGATAGATTGTAAATTCTAGAGAGGAGTTTTTACTATAAGCCCCTTTGGGTTTCTTAACCTCTCCTGCACAATTCTTGTTAGGTTTGTTATTATCTACTTGCTTTTACCTTATCTTGTGTGCTAATGACATTTAAGTTTCACAGTGCTGTATTGGGTCCAAAAAACTGAGGAAGCACTCCCCAAATGAAAGCTCGCCTTTTTGTTTTGCCTGTTACTCACACGACTGTATGCTGTGTGTGAGGCACATATGCTCCGCGGACAATGTGCATCTGTCATGTCTCCAATGTAGTCAAAATACAGGATAAACTGACATGCTTGCTCATGTCAGTGTTTCCTGATTTTGCTACCCACATGCACAGATGGAACCTTCACCCGTGCGAGCATCGAGGATGACGTAAAACCTGAAGCATCAAGTATAGCTATACGTCATCTTTCCATTTGAGCAACAACCTTTTCTTTTTTTTTTAATTCTTTGAGCACAAAATTATGTTATTTGTCAAAAAATATCTCCGCAATACTTTTGGCAAATCAACATCCATAATAAGGATAATCAAAAATATCATAAAGACACTAGAAACAGTGGGGCTTTAAAGGGATAACATAATAGACTAGCATACAGAAATACTGTAGTATGCAAAAGAGGAAACCAAATTGCTCCAATAAAAACAGGTGTTCACTGAGGCTGACCTGGTAGATATGTGTTTCACTGGTGGCGTCTACAGTCTCCTGCAGTTTGGGTGTGTAGACTTTGATGTCCTTGCTGAAAGCCTTGCAGGACTCAGCCAGGTCGAGACTGGCTTCTGGCGGCCCATGAACGATCACCAGCTGTCTGGGCTTCATCTGATTAATAATCTTCTTAATGGAGTCGCCATCAGAGCGACCTTCGTAGTCTATGTACGTTACTCTCGCTCTGTAGGAGAATGAAGGCAGGATAAAGCTTTTTAATGCAGCTGAATTGTCAAACACTGTTTAACACCATCACTGATGACATTTCTTGATAGTCTTGTAATATATACTGAAGAGGTTTGCTGAGTAGACATAACTTTTGCGTGCAACAAGGCTCAGTGGCACTCATTCACACCTGGAGGCCATCCAGCACACCAATGTACGATACCACTGACCACTGATCAGCTCTAATTGCAGTTAAAAAGCTAGGCAAAAAATGAGATCTTAAACCTGCAGAGCTGTTGTCATAAAGGCAGACAGATTTAAAGAATCACTGACCTAATTTCAAGATTTTCCATACTGGAGATGCATTTAGTGGGAACAACGGAGAGATCCTGGTCCATGGGCTCCTCCCCATTGGTCAACCCTGACTCCAATTTGTTTTTCTCCTCCTCTGTGGCTTGTAGTTCAGGGACCAGAAACTCTTCTAGCCTGTGAAAAAAAGAAAAACAAGCTATTTTACTTTTGCAGACAAATTTCAAATGTTGGAATAAAATCTTGAGAGTTTTTGCCGGAGCTCCTGTGATCTTAATCATTTGTCGTTAAGTGGTTATAAAACTCAATTTTAGCGTCTAAAGTCAGTCTTTTTCTCATCTTGACATTCTGACAAAATCAATCATTTAATTATATCATACATTTTTAGTCTTGGCTAATGGGAATAGTAAGGTTCGGTGACGTAAGCAATTTGTCAACAACCAAAAGGTGCACTCTTTCCAGCACCAAACAGGAAGCAGCAAACTGGGTAGACAGAAAACTGGTGGAGCTATGGCGTGAACAGGAAGTGTATTTAATATGGCATGTATGTGATCCACCAACCAGCACTTATTTTAGTGAGAAATCTTCATTTTTTAAATGTTTTGCCTACTCCTCCCACTCAAATAGTGCAGCTAACCAAAGGAGTCTGGTAGCAAATTTAGGCAACAAAATCCTTGTAAGATCCCCAGCCTTTGCAAAATCTTACAGCCTGTGAGTAAAACCTCACAATGTCTTTAGATCTAAGAGGGTGTCGGATTTTTGTCTTTTTAAAGACTTCTAGTGCATGGTAGACATCATTGATGATGACATCTATTTTTCTGTGATCCAATCTTTACATGCATCAGTGTACCTGATGATCTCCCCGTACTCGTCCCATTTGATTCTCTCTTCATGTGTAGGGAACATCGGATATGACTTTTTGGCTTGTTTGAAGAAGCTGCCTTTGCGGCTCCCCTCGCTCTTCATCATCAGGTCGTGGTGTTTAGTTTTCACTGCAGCTGGCTGATCCAGATCATCGTCCATATCGCTCTCGTCACTCGAGTCTACATCCACCCTGCAATTGCATGAAATAAACATTAACTGTTTATTCAAGTTGACAACTGTTTTTAGTTCAGTTGCAGAGAATAAATGCTGTCTCTGGGTATCATGACTCATCTACTATTTACAGATTTCCATTTAAATAGTCTTTTTTAAATATGCAATCTAGGGCACAATTTGCATTCCTGCTGGCTTTTTACATAATTTCCTGTTTTAGCTGTTAACAGACTGTACATTTTTATGAACCAAATGTTTTGTTTCACCAACAGGCATGCAAGAGGCATCCAACCCTCGAGCACCCAGTCGAACCATGTCAATTTCTACTTACTCTTTTGCTTGTTCAAGCTTTTTAGCAGCTTCTTTCTTTACTTTCTCCTTTTCAAGATATTCCTCCAGCTCCTTGCCTTCGAGCTTCACTCTTTTCCTCACCTGTCATCATGAGAAAAATGAAAGATGGATATGGTGCAAATGATGGAATGACACATTTTGTTGCTTCCTCAGCTGGGTCTGAATGTGAGAGACAGGAGCTTCCCGTGGGGCAAATGCTGCAGGAAGAGATAAACTGAAACCCTCTGTCATGGTAAATCAGCTTTGTGACTGCTGGTCTCACCTCCAGATCCAGCATCGTCTCCCCAGGGTTGTCGATGAGGTAGCGAGCCAGGGTGCCAGGTGTGGTGCGGTAGGTCAGGATGACGGAGTTTTTGGCGTCTTGGCACCATTGGATAAAGAGTTCTCTAGAAAAGCCAGACTCCAGGTCTGGCTGGCTGCAAAGCACCACCTTAGGGCTCTGCACACGAGCCAGGTCTGCCAGACTGTGACACAAGGTCAAGTGACGGAACTGAAAGGGGTTGTTTCTCTTGTCTTCAAAACACCTCATGAGCTTGTCACTCATCCACTCCACCTACAGGAAGACAGCTGATTAACAATCATGACTGGTGAAACGCAATTTTATATACAGGGCTGGCACACATTTTTACCAATGAATTTCCATATTTTTCCATAATATTTAAGCCAATTTCCATGCCTTTATTTAAGTATTAAAACAAGTGGGTCTATGTAGCGATACATCTATAGATTATTACACATCTATATATTACACATACTCGTCTGAGGCATTTGCAGAAAAGCACACTGCTAGGGCTTGCAAACTTCACTTGCTCGTTTGACCTTTCATACATGCCCACTGCCATAGACCAGACCAGCACATAGTGCGATTTTGCAAAACAACAAGACCACACCCCTCTATGGGCATAGAAAACCAAAGATCATCTAAAACTCAACAAAATATGACGTGTTTGGATTATAAATTTGATTCTCAGTTTGAAAGCCTTGGTTAAACAGCTACACAACAGCTTTTCAGCAGTTTGCCATGTCTCTCCTAATGTGACAACACAACTGAGGCTAAGCCGATTTGATCTTTATGTACCATGTGACGATTCAACGATCACGTGGCACAGCACTAGATTTTAAGTAAGTAATACTAGGAGCATATTTCGCATAATTTTAGTCATGACTGGGAACCCTGTATTGATACAGTGACATTATAATTTGTAGGGCTGCCCCGAATGCCATTTTCAGGCTTCAAAGCTTAAATAATAATCACCAGCAAATATTCGACTTTTCAGCAGGAGGTCACTGAATGTGACAGGAATGACTCAGCCAGCAATTTCCAAGAATTGTCTTATTCTACAGTATTGTTGTGCGGATTGTTGTTGGTTAATAAAAAACATTTTCTAAAAGGTTTGGTGTGTTTTACACATGTTTATAATCACAAAGGTTTTGGCTGAATGAGTACAAATTTTTGCATTTTTTGTGGCATAACAGCTTGTGACAATTTTTCTTATTATAAATTACAGACCTACGTAAATGCTCATAATAATAGGCTCCAAATTCGAGACGTCAGACAAAATGCTGTCAAAAAGCAAAGCAAAACAAATAAAAAAACAAAATCGAAGTCCCCAAGTTAAAAACCAAACACCTACCTAACAAGCAAATATCTCAACAGATGAATATTCTGGTCCATCCATAATAATTATTCGGGATCAATGTTACCAAAAGTATTTAATGTATGTGGCACAAAAAAATGATGTTTGATGTTGACCTTAAAAACTGAAAAATAATAATAATTAAAAAAAATAACAGCACCAAATGTGCAAAATCAGTAGTTGATACCTGGGACTTGGAAAACTCCACCACATTATAGCTGACATTGTTGAGCAGAGCTAGCGGGTAGACTCCCAGTCCAGCATCCTTTGTCCTCCAGATCTGGTCCAGGAGTTGAGCCAGTTCCAACACACGTCCAGCTGTATCCACGGCAATAAGGACATTACCGTCACCACGAAGGGTCTCCATTACATTTGCTGTGAGTAAAAAAATATAAGAAGCTCAATGGAATATCCCTGTAGTATGTACACTTAACATTTTTAACTCTTTTTCAACACAGTACTAAACAAAATAAAAACTGTCTTCCAGGAAGGAAAGAGAGGACTTTAATTGACAATTTGCTCCTTTCACTTTCCATTTTGATGTTGAAATAGATCAGAATTGATCAAAATGTTTCATTTGTTAGACCACTGGGACAGATTATAAAATGACTATAATATGATCCAAATGATTACTAATCCAATTAAATAAATACACTATGAAAAACATCAATTACTACAATAGAGTCTTGTGAATATGACTTACTGAGGAGCAGCTCATCTCTCTGTTTACGACGTGGCTGTACATATGTAGCATTGAAGGAGTCTGTGATAAGTAAGTTGGGACGACTAATGCTTTCCAGCGTGCAGCCGTTGAGGTGTCTAGAATAAAGAAACAGTTTAAAATAAAGTATAAACTAACAGCCTAACTAAATAAATACATTTGAATGCTTTGTCTGCTCTCACATCTCTCTCTTGTGGTTGAAGTCCACAGCATAAACAATCTCCTCCTCTCCGTCCTTCACAATTTTCCAAATCGTGCCTCCAATCATGTGACCAGCTGGGAGAGGAGTAATGGACAGACCGTGCCCTTTTCCTGACAGGTGAAAATAAAGATATGAAACACTTTGGTAACTTTGAGGGTGACTCGTAAACTGTAAGGGACTGCAATTAACTCACCTTTCAGATTGACAATCTGAGAGTATTTCAACTGCTGGATTTTATCAAAAGCACTGTCCACATCATCCAGGGTGAACAGAGTGAAATCTTCACTGTTGTTTCGAGACTAAATGGAAGGAAGGAAATAATAAGAAATCAATGGTTATCATGCAATTACGCTCTACTAATAAGTAACGTCACATGCATGACATCTCCAACATGCCTTTTTACCTGGTACAGATCATACATGAACATCTGACCCATCTTGTAGACAGGGATCGTAGCATAGATAGTACAGTTCAGACCCAGTTTCCCTACAGCGTACGGCAGGGCTCCCAGGTGTATAGGGTCAGGGTGGGAGAGGAGCACAGCATCCACCTGGTGAACATACCTGGAGGGAAAAATGGGGATAAATATTTCAATTTGCGCAATTTGAGGGTTAATGGAAACCCACTGACTGACAGCAAATGATAATGTCAAACTATTGGGCGAAAGCAGTAGTAGTTTTCCTAGTTAACAAATAATTGCCTGCATGGACTGTAATGTTCATAAAATTATTTTATGTAAATCTGAAAGACATTCATCAGTTCTCTGTCTTTTTAGTGTTGTATAGGTCATGTGGCTGTGGTGATGTATATGCTGCTTGCAGCTGAAATTTGGTGGTGGGGAATCTGGTGTAATCACAAGATGTTATTTATAGTCATAATTACCGTTTCATTGCATCAATGATGTCCATGGAGAAGTTCTCATCCCAGCCACAGTCCAGAAGGAAGCGGAATTCATCCACCTGAAGCAGGTAACACAGGGCCGACTCCTCCTGGACCCCTGACACGGCTGTCAGCTTGATAATGGACGTCATTTTTCTTCAGTTGTCACTCTGAAATACAATTGATTATTCAGTAATGATTAATTACAACGAATGATGTGGACCTAACTGAGCACAAAACTTGAATTCAATCAATGTGATTAAAAACAAACAAACAAAAACGTAGTTCAACATTAAACTGAAATTGAACGAGACAATAGAAGAATCTTTAAATAGTTTGGGTTAAAATAAACAAACAAAAACGTGCTTCGACATTAAAATGAATTTGTACGAGATAATAGAATAATCTCTCATTGGTTTGGCATGTGAAATATGTGTCTGGCACGTCGATAAGTAGGTAAAACAAAAGTAACGTTTGGTTGCAAACCACATCTTGTTCGCTCTAGCAACAACGCTAACAAAGTACCCGGCAAAGTCCGTCTAGTTAGCATGCTAGCTACATTTAACTCGTGGATGCAAGTGACTTGTATCGACGAAGGAAGTTGTTACGTACCAGTAAATATGAAATAATATAAATGCCCTCCCGTTGGATTAGAAACACAAAAAGTTAATTTGCTACAATTCCAAATTTAAGACATTTTGACTAGCGTTTTTAGCACACACTTTGCTAGCAGACATATTTGCCGCTGCATCATGTGTGAAAGGGCAAAGGAGCGTACCAAGTATAGTGGTGTTAATACAACATTACTTTATGACAAAACACTGAATGCTCAATTCAACATGCTATATTTTAATACGCGTACGTCAATATTTCAAATCAATTTGTTTTATTTGATATTTTAACCCACAAAAAGGGCTATTACGGAAATAATAGTTTTTTTTATTGCTCAAGTAACACTGTCGTGTCCGCACAGTTGGTAGAGTCCAATGTCCTCTGCCTGGTGAGTGAGGAGCAGAAGGCCAGTGCTTGGTGTAAACAGAAGGTAATATCTTACTTATTTTAACACCTTGTCTCTCAATTGTTTGGTTCATTGTACGGGAATGTGTTACCTCTGCTAAACATAAAGTAATTTGTGCTACCAAAAAACATTTTCAACGGAAACCCGACACCAAGACTATTGCTAATGCTAGCTAGCTAGCTGATTATTTGCTGGCTAGTGAATGTGTGTTACTGTTGGTTAAAGTATGTACGGTAGCTATTTCTCAGCATTTTAGCTCCATTTTGTGAAGCTATAGTGTTAATCGTGATAACAGCTACCACATAAATAGTATGTTATGCTACGGTTTGAAGTAATCCTTGTTATACTTTCTATAAGATAGTGAAAATAGATGTGTTATGCTAAGTAATGAGAAAAAAAGATTACCTAATTAGCTCGGAGCTCTGTCTAACAAACGTTAGCAACAATAAAATGGCTAAGCAACTCATTTCCCCGTGCTCAGCTCAAAATTTAAATGATATCCGCACAAATGAGGTCACTCAAAGGCAAAAAAATGTCATTTTTAGTTCTGCAAGCCCATCAATTCCCTGTCATAAATATGCCCGATGAGATTTATTAGTGCTATCCTTTTACTGTCACTGTTGTTGTTGTAGAGGTCCTGTTAATAAACCTGGACTGGCTTAAAATAATTGGTAGTCTTGTTTCTGTGTAAATATGCAGATGTGATTGGGGGAAAAATTGTCATTTTATTTGGGAGCTACCTTTTTAATCCTTTCAGACAGATCCAGTATATCATCATCCTTTACTAAGAATTATAGTTGCTCCCCACTAATGTTTTAGTGTCCCTGGACAAAGTATTTTTTAAAAGGAATAGATTCCCATTTAGTGGCTGGCAGAGCAATCTGAATAGGGTTTAGGGTTTTCAAATTGTGTTGTGTGGGTACTTCAATCTGTGCAGTATTTATTACTATGCCAATCTTGTATCATTTGCAACAATTGACTGTGATTACCACAAGATCTGCACTTCAGAAAATAGTGATTGATAGACATGATTCTGCCAGTTTTTAGTATTTGGGAAACTGATAGGTGACATCATTAGGTGACATAACTATTCTAGATCCAAGTATAAAATAGTGTCACAGAATTTATGTTACATCTTCTGCTTTTTTGTCTAGGAACCATGGTTAACTTTGTAGCACTTGCCCGTGAGCACTGGGTGAACATCCTTGTGCCCATGGGCTTTGTGATTGGATGGTACCTCGACAAACAACAGGACCAAAAGTTGACAGCTTTCAGGAACAAAAGTCTTTTGTTCGGAAGGTAAGAATATAAAACAATTTGCTGCGTATGTCTACAAGTAAAATGGGTCCTCTAGGTTGTCAGTGAATTAAGGATCAGGTGATATTTATTCCTAAGTTGTGTAGTGATGATATAGAGTTTGAAGTAATTACTAGTATGCCTACAAGTCAGCAGTATGCAGGTGCAACACTCGGCTAATAGCCATCCAATATAATTACTCCACTTGGGGTAACTCAACCAAACATTTATAAGACGGCACCTTGAAGCCTCTAGTTTTGTGTTTTACCATGTTAATTTGCAAGTGCTTTTTCATCGTTAAATATGAGTACAATTTGTGATTTTTAGGTGTGATTGTGATTGCAAGTATTAAAAAAAAAAAATCTGCCTGACAAAAAGTTCCTAAGGGCAATGTTACTGTGAGTGTGTTCACTTATAGAGCTTTCTGACTTGTGTTCTCTTTTAGGGAGCTGAAGCCTGGTGAGGAGGTGACCTGGAAGTAGACGACCTCCACCTGTCATGTGTCCTGTTGTCATCTGCAGTGTGAATGAACCTCATCAGAATATCTAAGAAAACTCCTGTATCTGTTTTTGAGTTGGATCGCCCAATTATCTTTAATATTTTGTGTTATATTAACCAATAATAAAAATGTTCTTTCTAATCCAAACCATTTTACACTTGTTGGAGATTTTGGTTGCATAACACCACATCATTTCATTTTTAAAAAAAATGGTTTATTTGGTGCTAAACAGAGAGCAGAATGGGTTGTTCAGCATGATCATTTAAGTAGAGATGATGAGGTCAATTCAGGGCAAGAAGTGTTTTTTTTTTTTACAGAGGCAATTTGAATCCACTCATGCAGTCAGCATAACTGGTGAATCTGTGGCCACTACAGAGGTTCTGCAGTGTGGATAATCCCCCTCTCAAAAAGCAGCTCGGCCAAAGCAATCTGTGGGAAAAAAAACCATGTGAGGAATGACTCAAACTGCTAATTTTACAATAACACAGGCACTAAAATGAATTATTTAGAATAAATATTCATGTAAAGTTAACAGTAGAGGAAGGTTTGTGAATGACATTATTGTTACCCAAAGACTTGCATAAATTGTCAAATGTAAGATTGCCTCCCCTCCTCCAAAAATATGTCCGTACACAGAACATAAAAAATGCCTATATGTAGAGTAGTATCACAGCTCAGCACAGATTGCAGAACAACATACCCTATCCTCTGCAGAATCACACGGGAAACTTCCTACTGTCACAAATTTGGGATATGAATGGATCAGAAACTCCATGGCGTCTGTGTGCTGAAAGAAAAATAACTATTAGTCGGCTTTGGGACACTCAAAACACAAAATGAAATTCACATAGATCACATATCTACCTCTGCTTTTATTTCAAAACTCTTGAGCTCCTCTTTGTGGTAAACTCTGGAGTTGTCTGTTGTGTAGTAAAGATGAACAGCTTCTCCATCACTGCATAACCTAGAAAGAAAAACAAAGCTTTTACGCTAAATTACTTAACGTTTCTGATTTGCTGTATCATTGACAGTCTTCTTGAAAACACAGTCAAAGAAACTATACTCCACATTTTAAATAGTCAGTTCCGAACCTGCCTGCTGTGAAATGCAGTACAAAAGTTACCTGGCACATCCAGCACGGAGAATTCTGACTCGGGTCTGAGTCGAGATTTCTGAACCTACATCTGTAACTTGCCCACTCTGCCACCTTGCAGAAGCTCCTTGCACACTGCTGGCCAATTCCTCTGCAGCAGATGACATGAACAGTTCAGACCAGAAGCATTATGCATCTCAGGTTGTCCTGCTCAATTAAAAGCCATCAACACATTAATGCAATAGTGCGATTTCCTTCTGAAATAAGTAAATTAAAATGTAATTCACCTGGTGTGAGCACCGGAGGAAGACAGTCATGGAGGAAGTCTCTGGCTTTCTGATCCACAGCAGCATCGATCGGGGCGTAGTTTGTAAGCTTCTTCATCAGACTCTCAACTTGTGAGAAGAATTTTGTTCTGCGTTGGTCATCCTACACACACAAGGAGGACTTCAGTCATTTGTGGGTAATTGGTGAAAAGCCAAGGCTGGTGACAGGAAGTGACCAGTAAATACAAAATAAAAATAATTTGTGATAAATTGAGAGCTGTGAATCACCTTGTCAGAGTTCTGTACTCCCATGTATGCCAGGTAATCTAAAGGTAAGCCCTGTCTGAACTCCACATCCTCCTCCATTGCTATTTCCAATGCAGCTGGAACCACCTGAAATAAAAGTGCAATATCAACATTATACATCAAAATATAACAACTAGAATTTTACCGCCTCGCGGCTGTACACCTCTGCCAACCAGTCAGGTTGCAGTTTGCATCCATGTCTGTCCAGACTCACTTAAAGCCATGACAACTGACAATGCTTTACAAATGAATGCTGCTACAAAAAAGCTGCAAATCCTAACAAAGACAGATGCTTTAGGATGGATGCTTTACACACATCTTCAACACAATAGCACTATCACCAACATTTTTAAGGTGGACATCCAAGTTTAGTGTCACTAGCTCAGTATCTGACCAAATGTCTCTGCTTCTGTTCCTGAGTAATGGCAGAACAATATGGCAGGCTGACTGTCAGCCTCAGGACGTAATGCCTGCGGTCACGGCTGTCGCCAGCGCAGAGGTATTAATAGTGGTTTACTGTATTGTAGTACTGTTTATCTTTTGCAGCACTTTTATTTTGGGTCACTATTGGAATATAACACACCATGTATTATTAAAACTATCTTTGTATGTGTTAAAACAAGTTTGCTCATGTTTTTTTCTTTCCGGATGCCATTAATGCGAGTACATCAGTAAATGTAAAAGCTTTCATAAAGTGACTGTTGGCTAAATCACATACAGGAAGTATCATAAGCGAATTGCATTTTTTTTTTTTACACTGCTTACATTACACCTGTAATGCTGTAATGCTTTATCAATAAAAGTGCCAATGTCATCTTGCACTGATGCTGCTCTTGATAACCTTTTAAGTTTCTGATGTTAAACCTCGATCAGAAAGAATCACCTTCTGCAGCAGATCCCCCCAGCTGTTCTTCTGGTAAGAGGAGACGGTGATGTGAAGGGAGTGAGCATCTGGGAGGCAGTCGCCCTGGTGGATGAATCCTCGGGGGAAGTAAAGGAGATCCCCGGCTTCGAGCACCACCTCCAGGATCGGCTTCCCGATGTCTGTCTGTTTGAAATTTTCTGGAGAGAAAATGCAAAGCAGTCACATCTGACAGATGACTCCGCTAATACAGTTTAACGGCTCCGAAGTAATCACTGCAGAACATTAGAACAGAATATTAGAAATTCTTTCACCTTTACGCAATGAGCCAACTTTCCTTTTGTAGAGGTTTATAAAGCCAATAAAGTACCGTCAATAGTTATCCATAAATCCTTTTCCTACCAAACTGAGAGATATGGCTTTCACTATGAGACTAAAGGGTTCCTTAAAATCATTATAAGTTTGTGAATTTGATGGAAAAAGAAAATCCACGCTTTCAAAGATTGTGCAAATAGGCATAAATAAATACAGGTAAAATTTAAGTTCTTTAGCGATCTTTTAACATTAGTAAATGAGCTATTTTTAATTGTTTGAGAAGGTGTGGAAACCCTGTATGAATAAATGATTTTTCACTCACCGCTTGAAAGCACAGGCAAGACCTCATCTTCTGTCCTACGGAAAAAAAAACAGAAAAACAACTTCACGGTGATTCTCGGCATGAATCTTTTGCTTGTTTTGTGGTTTTAAATGGTACTTTTAAAGAAACGTTGTTTAGTGTATCAAGAGCCACATATGATTAAAAAAAAATCATGAAAAGCACATCGGTCCATCTCTATTGTCAGCTTTTCCAGCCCAAAAAATCCTCAAACCTAACAAAGCAGTTTGAATTTGAAGCTGCTCTTTAAAAAATGTTCCTTATTGTGTCCTACCTTGGGTTGTACACTCTCCAGTGTTTCTTCCCCTCTAGCTGAACCACAAATGCCTCAATGTCATCATAATGTGGAGCAAAGCCTTGTGTTCCAGGTGGTGTCAGGTATCTGGTTAAAAAGAAATACGTACTAGTAACTGATAGCATCTTAAAAGGTTTCCAGGACATATAATGTCTAAAAAAAAAAAACACTCACACGTTGGCTCCTGCCATGCTGCCAAACTGCTCCTGGAGAATGGACAGCACGTTCCACACTGTGGAGGAGAACGCCTGGGGATTCAGCATGCGGAGGGAGCAGCCACTCTGGGAAAAAGGAGATATGATGATGTTTATTTATGTGCCCTGAGTGCGCTGTGCAGATGGTACACTGATACTTTTAATGCACTTAACTCAAAATGCAGCACAGAATATATTAAAAGAACACACTGCTTAATTCATAAACCTACATCTGACTGCCTTTTAATGGAGGAGCTCCTGAAGATTTCAGAGTTAAGAAGAAACTTTAATGATCTCCACAGAGAAAACCAGTGCAGCTAACATGCTGCAAAGGGTCTAATTACAAGGAATGTAAAAAAAAGGCAAATGTTGCACTGGAAATAATAATCACATACTGTATAAGAATCTGCTGCCTGCATCGGTGTGGCCTTACCCCATAGAAGTCCCACACAGTGTACGGCAGAGCTCTCCCTGGAGGATTGTGCGTCTCCCGCTTGCCGTTAGCGTAGCTTGTGACATCCAGGTTGACTCCATACTGAACATCCTCCTTACATCAAACAATAAAAGACGTGTAGTTCAGTCTGACAGATCTTCATTCATATTTCTTTTAAATTGATTATCAATGAGAGTAATGCAACCCAGGATACAGTCTTAGAGTCACTCATTGACGAACAGGCAACAGAACACATGCGGGCACATAGTCACTGGAAATAAAATAAGGCATCAAATAAACAGAAAAAGTACAAATAAAAACAACATAAATTGCATAATTTTGAAAAAAACAGAGGCCAAAATTAAGTTAAAAGTTAAATTATAACTGCCGTTATAATTATTAGGCTGTGTGATTACTCTTGATGCTTTTCTTTGTCATACATATTAATAAACTGAATAACTTAGGATTTTTAGACTGCTGTCAGGATAAAAAAAAAAACTGTGGGGCATCTGTAGCTCAGGAGGTTGATTAGACATCTGCCAATTGGAAGAAATGTGGGTGGTGTGATGCCTGGAGACTAAAAGTCGACATTGAACCTCAAATTCCTCCTGATGACTGTGGTGTAAAGTGCTTCAAGTGGACTCTAAGACGGGAGAAGTGCTATATAAATAACGCTCTTTTAATATTTGAAGATGTCACCTTTTCTTCACTTTGGCTTTTTACTGACAACATGAATTATCAAGAAAATAATGAAAAACTCAACCGATAATGAAAGCAATGAGGGCTATAATATTGTTAAACATTGCAATAACTATATTACTTGTGATAAATAAACCGACATTAAAGTGTACTCAGTTCTGCCTTTCTGCTGCTTGAAGTGTGCAGCTCAAATATGAGAAATTCCTTGTTGAATTTAGAAAAATAAAATGAACATTGAAATGAAAACAAAAGGCACAAATAAAAAAGAATGATGTAACATTTTAAATGGCAGTTTTCTAAATCATACTTCCGACTAACTCCAAAAATTCCTAAATGCATTATCAGTGTATCATGATATGTTTATCATGCAAGTTAACGTAACAAAGAGAATAAACATCTGCACGCTGGAGTAGAGTTACCTAATATTTAAATTGACTACGACTTATACAACATTTTAACCCAACAGGGTCTTCATCTGGCAAAAAACTCTACTCTACTCCAGTGTGCAGATATTTATTCTCTTTGTTACGTTGATCTGTTGTTTTATCCGGCACCTGGGCTCAAAAACAGGTTGGATGTGCACACTACTCTGCTGAGTTAATCATGTCACTCGGCATCACGATTTATAAAAAAGATATAGGAAATAAATTTAGTTGCAGCCCTAATAATAACAATAACAAGAAGCATAACAAAATAATGAAAAAGAAGAAGAGGAACAAAAAACAAGAAGAATGACAACAGCTGTGTATAAAGGTATAAAAAAAAAAACCCTAACATTTCCAACACAGGTGGGCAAATTATAGATAAAGTGAAGACAGATGAGGTAATGTCTCAGATCCTTACCTGTCTTAAAATGCGATCAAACTCTGCTGTAGAAAATAGTCCCTTGTAGTAATCTGGATTCTTACGCTGAACAAGAATGGGCTTCTTTTCCCACGTCTCCCTTCAGAAAGAGGAAAAATATTAGCTGGTGAATGTCCCAAGAAAAAGATAAAACCCTGTACAGGGTGTATTATTTTGCGATGTTTGTTTTGTTGTAATTTTGGATTAAAAATCCATAGTGATCCACTGTTTGATCTCAGTGTTTGCTCTAACTGCAGCTTCTGAAAATGAACTTTTTATTCTCCTCTTTGTACCTGAAGAAGGTCTTGGCAGGAATGGGGTTGATGAGCCACTGGAACAGCTTGCTTGCTCTCTCCCTGCTGTTGTTGACTTTTGCCAGGGCGGACAACAAAGTATCCAAAGCCTCACCATCTCCATTTACACACTCCTCTCCCTGCGTTACAAGCAGAAAAACCCTGAGAACCATAACTCCAAAATAAGGTTGTTACAGGGTTAAAACGTGTAATAATTCTAATGTTATTCATATTTTAGGGGTGAAACAACAGTAACAATGTTAACATTCAGATTAACAGATCATGGATGTGAAAGTAGCTCCGCATAGCATCTATCTTTGTATATTTTTTAAAATGTAAAAGAGAATGTATTCGTACAACTAAAAGAGTGTGTGTTTCAGTGTATGGGGTGGACGTGTGCTGGTTGGGTGACAGGTTGAAACAAAGCATGAACATCAATACATTTTAAAAACTACACAAAAAAAGATATTTTTGGCAGGTATGTAGATGAGGAAAGGTTGTGTTGGGGTGTTTTATTTAGTTTATAACACAGGGGATATTTGGATTGTAAATCAACCTTGGGCAGTTATTTATTTTTTGATTTGGGTGGCAAGTAAACCAGGGATAGTTGTTTGCACACTACAATAAATTTGGGAATTTGTTGAAATAATATATGAGTTAAAAAAAAAAAAAGTGAGAAAGGACTCGGGATATACTGTATAAGTTTTTTACTTTTACCAACTCCTCTCGTTGTAGACAGTGTACTTCTGTTTTGTTTGTTTGTTTGTTTATAATATGTAATGTTTTGTAATGTGTAATTCATCATCATTCGTTCGTTCATATTTGCAGCACACACACACACACACACACACACACACACACACACACACACACACACACTTACTTCTGTAAACTCCTTCAGACTCTCCTCTCTCAGTGCAGACTTCAGCTTCTTTCGATTTTTCTTCCTCTCAGGCTTTAATTGAGGTTTAACTGTGTTCACCTTATTGGCCCCATTCTCCTTTTTTCTTTTCTTCTTATCTGACACCTTGAACAAGTTAAGCACACGGTGAAACACACTGAAGATACATGGTAAACGTGGATAAATTACAAAGCAGATCGCATGGTTTAGTAGCCATCACAGACACTGTGCTGGTTTCCTGCAGCTGGGAGTCTGTCTCAGACGTGCCAACACACCAGATTACTCCACATGATTTGAACATATATTTACCTGCAAGGAAGACTTCGTGTCGGGAGGAGGCGCGTCTGTAGACAAAGTTTGATACAAAGCAAACGCTGACATGTGTTTTCTCTCCATTTTCCAGAGTTTATGTCATCACCCAGCGACTGCTCGAGTCTCTTCTTCAACCAATATATTGTGTAGAATTACTCTCTGAGGGGCTCAATACTGCCACCTAAAGGGTTGCACTGTAAGTTGAAGCCAATTTAGGAATAAACACATGTTGTAATAAAATAAAATAAAATAAAATAAAATAAAATAAAATAAAATAAAATAAAATAAAATAAAATAAAATAAAATAAAATAAAATATATCTACTCTTGTTACCAGGACACACACACACACACACACACACAAATAAGAGCACAGCAGGGCGTACGTGATTCGAGTAAAATAATAGCTGAACAAGTTATTATGATATGCAAATTAAGACATGGATATATTGTAGTAGTGTATTTTTTCATTAATGAATACATTTCCATTCAGTTAACTACAAAAGCTTAACTCATATCCTATATTTGTGTCGTTTTCCTGATTAAACAAAATTATCTCAAAAATTTGAGATTTTTAAATTAAAGAAAAAACAAACAAATTTAAAAAAAAAAAAAAAAAAAAAAAAAAAAAGGTGCTCGCCTGTTTCTTGGTGGGGCACGGCAGCGGGGCTGCAGCACGGCGGGACCAAGAGGGGCGTGGCGACCAAGGACCCGGATCCGGATGTACTCCCATTGGTTGATTTGAAATACACGAGCGCGAGCACTGTGCTGGTCTTGCTAGCTTACTTTAGCTAATGAGAGACTAATATGTATTTATGTTATAATTTAATTTGTGCGGACAATTTAACTACAGGGGACACCGCGTGGACAACAGCTGGATTTAAAGACTCAAAATATCTTTCAGAAAGGCCAGTGAAACACGACAACTGTTCGTCGCATGTGGAAAATGCTATGAAGTTATTGGGAACCAGGTGATGTGGCTACACCTTCACGGGGAATGTAGGGCGTTTTCTGGGGAACGAGCAGATGTGTTTGTGAAAGACAGTGAGGGGAATAAGAGGAGGAAAACCAACACGACTATGGTCATGAAAGAGGCCTGCGACACCGTGTTAAGTCAAGTTGAGGGGAGGTTCGCCAGGAGTCACCATTTTATTGAGTGACCACTTTCTTTACTGAAGTCCATTCATGACAGCAACCTTCAGGCCGCCTAGTCTGGAACCGGATCACTTCTACAAATCATCATCACCACATCACACCAATGGCAAGCACTGAATCCGAGTGAAACTCTGAAAATAATACTAACATTTAACACGGAAAACAGCGGAACAGCAGAGTTTGAACGCCCTGACAATGCTGACTATTGAAGATTAACTCATCAGTGGACTGTTGGATTATAAAAGGATTATAAAGGATCGCAGAGCTCCCTTACTTTTGAAGAAGTGAACCTCATTGGTGAGTGTAATTTATTGCTGTTCTTTAATATTACGCGATGACTGCTGTGTTGAAACACTGGTATGACACGCTTTTGACACACGGGTATCAAAGGGTGACTTCGTGGACTTCTATCTGTGTGTTATTTAGGAACCGTCAAGACTCGAATTTCTCCTCTTTCAGTGACTTGCAGATATCCCTAACTCCACTTTTTACTAGTCGGAATTGAATTACATCATCTGCTGATTCTACTTTTTACCTGTTTCGGAACCAATTCACCTCATTTATTGGACAAAACGATACATCACTCAACTTTACGTGACTTGATCTGTCTGCGATGTCACAATCGGTGGCTACACTGTATGAATCTACACACAATAAAATGATATTTTACGGCGTAAATAAAATGAAACATTTCCAACAACAGTCACACTGGCAACAACTTGCACACAAACCGAATGCGTAGTCAACTGAGCTAAAGCTCCAAACAGCAATTTGTCGCAAAATAGTAGTCTATTTGAACTTGTTCTTGGCCATATTGTCAGCTCATTTTCGGAGGTGGAGCGAAGAAAACATGACCAAAACCACGTGTGATTTTCACACACGGCTATCAAAGGATGACTAAATGGACTTCTGTCTCTCTGGAATTTATCAGGAAGTTTGCATATTGTTGTGAGGTTAGATCTCCCATGCGCACACCCACAGCCAGAGAGTGCAGGTATTTCCCTCAACTCTGCTAAAGTGTAAAACAATATGCAAACTTCCTGATGAATTCCACAGAGACAGAAGTCCACTTAGTCATCCTTTGATAGCCGTGTGTGAAAATCACACGTGGTTTTGCTTCCTTATTTCTTCGCTCCACCGCCGAAAGCGAGCTGACAGTATCGCCAGGCATAAGTTGAAATAGACTACTATTTGGCGGCGGAAATCGGTGTTTGGGGCTTTAGCTCAGTGGACTACGCATTCGGTTAGAGTGCAAGAGGTCGCGGGTTCGAGTGTGACTGGAAATGCTTCATTTGAATTATGCCGTAAACAAGAAATTCACTGTATGTAGATTCACTGATTCGCTGACAATGATTGTCATACTGCACGCAGATCAAGGCACTTGAGGCCGAGTCATGTATCGCTGTGGCCAAAAATGAGGGGAAGTGCTCCCGAAAAAGGGTCAAAAGCAGAATCAGCAGATGATGTCATTGACTTTCAACCAGTAAAAAGTGGCAAAACGGATATCTCCAAAAGTGTCATTGAACGAGACATTCGAGTCGTAACATTTCCTAAATGACAATTGCAGGTATGTGTAAGTTTGTATTGAATAGACTGATCCATCTTCCTGTGCTTTACGCAGCGTATCTCCCTCTCTTCTAGTAGAGAGTCAGTCATTCAAAAGTCAGATATGTTGTGACCAAGCTGGATTCCATATCTGGATATCAGGGTGCATTTTGCCACTGTTTTGGTAGCCTTACTGAAACATGGATATGTCTTACTGTCGTTTTGAACACAGAAAATGACTTTTAAATGACAAGCACGAGTATCGCCCGATTGAAATGTGTCAGCTATCTATAACGTCAATTTGTCTGCTCAAAAAGACAGTTAGAGATATCCAAGTTTCAGTTTCCACTGGTCAAAAGGGGAATTACAGATATGTTGTGCTGCAGTCATACAGCCGCTTTAGCACCACAGAAAGCTGAACAGCTCCCTCAGAGGGCCTGTGTGAGGTTAGATCTCCCATGCGCACACCCACAGCCAGAGAGTGCAGGTATTTCCCTCAACTCTGCTAAAGTGTAAAACAATATGCAAACTTCCTGATGAATTCCACAGAGACAGAAGTCCTCTTAGTCATCCTTTGATAGCCGTGTGTGAAAATCACACGTGGTTTTGCTTCCTTATTTCTTCGCTCCACCGCCGAAAGCGAGCTGACAGTATCGCCAGGCATAAGTTGAAATAGACTACTATTTGGCGGCGGAAATCGGTGTTTGGGGCTTTAGCTCAGTGGACTACGCATTCGGTTAGAGTGCAAGAGGTCGCGGGTTCGAGTGTGACTGGAAATGCTTCATTTGAATTATGCCGTAAACAAGAAATTCACTGTATGTAGAGATTCACTGATTCGCTGACAATGATTGTCATACTGCACGCAGATCAAGGCACTTGAGAGCCGTCATGTATCGCTGTGGCCAAAAAATGAGGGGAAGTGCTCCCGAAAAAGGTCAAAAGCAGAATCAGCAGATGATGTCATTGACTTTCAACCAGTAAAAAGTGGCAAAACGGATATCTCCAAAAGTGTCATTGAACGAGACATTCGAGTCGTAACATTTCCTAAATGACAATTGCAGGTATGTGTAAGTTTGTATTGAATAGACTGATCCATCTTCCTGCTTTTACGCAGCGTATCTCCCTCTCTTCTAGTAGAGAGTCAGTCATTCAAAAGTCAGATATGTTGTGTGACCAAGCTGGATTCCATATCTGGATATCAGGGTGCATTTTGCCACTGTGTTGGTAGCCTTACTGAAACATGGATATGTCTTACTGTCGTTTTGAACACAGAAAATGACTTTTAAATGACAAGCACGAGTATCGCCCGATTGAAATGTGTCAGCTATCTATAACGTCAATTTGTCTGCTCAAAAAGACAGTTAGAGATATCCAAGTTTCAGTTTCCACTGGTCAAAAGGGGAATTACAGATATGTTGTGCTGCAGTCATACAGCCGCTTTAGCACCACAGAAAGCTGAACAGCTCCCTCAGAGGGCCTGTGTGAGGTTAGATCTCCCATGCGCACACCCACAGCCAGAGAGTGCAGGTATTTCCCTCAACTCTGCTAAAGTGTAAAACAATATGCAAACTTCCTGATGAATTCCACAGAGACAGAAGTCCTCTTAGTCATCCTTTGATAGCCGTGTGTGAAAATCACACGTGGTTTTGCTTCCTTATTTCTTCGCTCCACCGCCGAAAGCGAGCTGACAGTATCGCCAGGCATAAGTTCAAAGTTGAAATAGACTACTATTTGGCGGCGGAAATCGGTGTTTGGGGCTTTAGCTCAGTGGACTACGCATTCGGTTAGAGTGCAAGAGGTCGCGGGTTCGAGTGTGACTGGAAATGCTTCATTTGAATTATGCCGTAAACAAGAAATTCACTGTATGTAGATTCACTGATTCGCTGACAATGATTGTCATACTGCACGCAGATCAAGGCACTTGAGGCCGAGTCATGTATCGCTGTGGCCAAAAAATGAGGGGAAGTGCTCCCGAAAAAGGTCAAAAGCAGAATCAGCAGATGATGTCATTGACTTTCAACCAGTAAAAAGTGGCAAAACGGATATCTCCAAAAGTGTCATTGAACGAGACATTCGAGTCGTAACATTTCCTAAATGACAATTGCAGGTATGTGTAAGTTTGTATTGAATAGACTGATCCATCTTCCTGTGCTTTACGCAGCGTATCTCCCTCTCTTCTAGTAGAGAGTCAGTCATTCAAAAGTCAGTCAGATATGTTGTGACCAAGCTGGATTCCATATCTGGATATCAGGGTGCATTTTGCCACTGTGTTGGTAGCCTTACTGAAACATGGATATGTCTTACGTCGTTTTGAACACAGAAAATGACTTTTAAATGACAAGCACGAGTATCGCCCGATTGAAATGTGTCAGCTATCTATAACGTCAATTTGTCTGCTCAAAAAGACAGTTAGAGAGATATCCAAGTTTTCAGTTTCCACTGGTCAAAAGGGGAATTACAGATATGTTGTGCTGCAGTCATACAGCCGCTTTAGCACCACAGAAAGCTGAACAGCTCCCTCAGAGGGCCTGTGTGAGGTTAGATCTCCCATGCGCACACCCACAGCCAGAGAGTGCAGGTATTTCCCTCAACTCTGCTAAAGTGTAAAACAATATGCAAACTTCCTGATGAATTCCACAGAGACAGAAGTCCTCTTAGTCATCCTTTGATAGCCGTGTGTGAAAATCACACGTGGTTTTGCTTCCTTATTTCTTCGCTCCACCGCCGAAAGCGAGCTGACAGTATCGCCAGGCATAAGTTGAAATAGACTACTATTTGGCGGCGGAAATCGGTGTGTTTGGGGCTTTAGCTCAGTGGACTACGCATTCGGTTAGAGTGCAAGAGGTCGCGGGTTCGAGTGTGACTGGAAATGCTTCATTTGAATTATGCCGTAAACAAGAAATTCACTGTATGTAGATTCACTGATTCGCTGACAATGATTGTCATACTGCACGCAGATCAAGGCACTTGAGGCCGAGTCATGTATCGCTGTGGCCAAAAAACGAGGGGAAGTGCTCCCGAAAAAGTCAAAAGCAGAATCAGCAGATGATGTCATTCACTTTCAACCAGTAAAAAGTGGCAAAACGGATATCTCCAAAAGTGTCATTGAACGAGACATTCGAGTCGTAACATTTCCTAAATGACAATTGCAGGTATGTGTAAGTTTGTATTGAATAGACTGATCCATCTTCCTGTGCTTTACGCAGCGTATCTCCCTCTCTTCTAGTAGAGAGTCAGTCATTCAAAAGTCAGATATGTTGTGACCAAGCTGGCTGTGTTTGGTAGCCTGCTGGATTTTGTGCCATATCTGGATATCAGGGTGCATTTTGCCACTGTGTTGGTAGCCTTACTGAAACATGGATATGTCTTACTGTCGTTTTGAACACACAGAAAATGACTTTTAAAATGACAAGCACGAGTATCGCCCGATTGAAATGTGTCAGCAGCATCTATAACGTCAATTTGTCTGCTCAAAAAGACAGTTAGAGATATCCAAGTTTCAGTTTCCACTGGTCAAAAGGGGAATTACAGATATGTTGTGCTGCAGTCATACAGCCGCTTTAGCACCACAGAAAGCTGAACAGCTCCCTCAGAGCTGACACAGCTCCCTCAGAGGGCCTGTGTGAGGTTAGATCTCCCATGCGCACACCCACCCAGCCAGAGAGTGCAGGTATTTCCCTCAAAAAACAGTGCTAAAGTGTTCATGAAAACAATATGCAAACTTCTCCTGGAACAGCTTGCATGATGAACCACAGCCAGAAGCCCCTCAACTCTGAAACAGAAAACAATAGATGAATTCCACAGAGACAGAAGTCCATTAGTCATCCTTTGATGCCGTGTGTGAAAATCACACGTGGTTTTGCTTCCTTATTTCTTCGCTCCACCGCCGAAAGCGAGCTGACAGTATCGCCAGGCATAAGTTGAAATAGACTACTATTTGGCGGCGGAAATCGGTGTTTGGGGCTTTAGCTCAGTGGACTACGCATTCGGTTAGAGTGCAAGAGGTCGCGGGTCGCGTGTTCGAGTGTGACTGAAATGCTTCATTTGAATTATGCCGTAAACAAGAAATTCACTGTATGTAGATTCACTGATTCGCTGACAATGATTGTCATACTGCACGCAGATCAAGGCACTTGAGGCCGAGTCATGTATCGCTGTGGCCAAAAAAAGGGGAAGTGCTCCCCCGAAAGGTCAAAAGCAGAATCAGCAGATGATGTCATTGACTTTCAACCAGTAAAAAGTGGCAAAACGGATATCTCCAAAAGTGTCATTGAACGAGACATTCGAGTCGTAACATTTCCTAAATGACAATTGCAGGTATGTGTAAGTTTGTAAGTTGAATAGACTGATCCATCTTCCTGTGCTTTACGCAGCGTATCTCCCTCTCTTCTAGTAGAGAGTCAGTCATTCAAAAGTCAGATATGTTGTGACCAAGCTGGATTCCATATCTGGATATCAGGGTGCATTGCCACTGTGTTGGTAGCCTTACTGAAACATGGATATGTCTTACTGTCGTTTTGAACACAGAAAATGACTTTTAAATGACAAGCACGAGTATCGCCCGATTGAAATGTGTCAGCTATCTATAACGTCGTCAATTTGTCTGCTCAAAAAGACAGTTAGAGATATCCAAGTTTCAGTTTCCACTGGTCAAAAGGGGAATTTACAGATATGTTGTGCTGCAGTCATACAGCCGCTTTAGCACCACAGAAAGCTGAACAGCTCCCTCAGAGGGCCTGTGTGAGGTTAGATCTCCCATGCGCACACCCACAGCCAGAGAGTGCAGGTATTTCCCTCAACTCTGCTAAAGTGTAAAACAATATGCAAACTTCCTGATGAATTCCACAGAGACAGAAGTCCTCTTAGTCATCCTTTGATAGCCGTGTGTGAAAATCACACGTGGTTTTGCTTCCTTATTTCTTCGCTCCACCGCCGAAAGCGAGCGAGCTGACAGTATCGCCAGGCATAAGTTGAAATAGACTACTATTTGGCGGCGGAAATCGGTGTTTGGGGCTTTAGCTCAGTGGACTACGCATTCGGTTAGAGTGCAAGAGGTCGCGGGTTCGAGTGTGACTGGAAATGCTTCTTCATTTGAATTATGCCGTAAACAAGAAATTCACTGTATGTAGATTCACTGATTCGCTGACAATGATTGTCATACTGCACGCAGATCAAGGCACTTGAGGCCGAGTCATGTATCGCTGTGGCCAAAAAAACGAGGGGAAGTGCTCCCGAAAAAGGTCAAAAGCAGAATCAGCAGATGATGATGTCATTCACTTTCAACCAGTAAAAAGTGGCAAAACGGATATCTCCAAAAGTGTCATTGAACGAGACATTCGAGTCGTAACATTTCCTAAATGACACAATTGCAGGTATGTGTAAGTTTGTATTGAATAGACTGATCCATCTTCCTGTGCTTTACGCAGCGTATCTCCCTCTCTTCTAGTAGAGAGTCAGTCATTCAAAAGTCAGATATGTTGTGACCAAGCTGGATTCCATATCTGGATATCAGGGTGCATTTTGCCACTGTGTTGGTAGCCTTACTGAAACATGGATATGTCTTACTGTCGTTTTGAACACAGAAAATGACTTTTAAATGACAAGCACGAGTATCGCGCCCGATTGAAATGTGTCAGCTATCTATAACGTCAATTTGTCTGCTCAAAAAGACAGTTAGAGATATCCAAGTTTCAGTTTCCACTGGTCAAAAGGGGAATTACAGATATGTTGTGCTGCAGTCATACAGCCGCTTTAGCACCACAGAAAGCTGAACAGCTCCCTCAGAGGGCCTGTGTGAGGTTAGATCTCCCATGCGCACACCCACAGCCAGAGAGTGCAGGTATTTCCCTCAACTCTGCTAAAGTGTAAAACAATATGCAAACTTCCTGATGAATTCCACAGAGACAGAAGTCCTCTTAGTCATCCTTTGATAGCCGTGTGTGAAAATCACACGTGGTTTTTTTGCTTCCTTATTTCTTCGCTCCACCGCCGAAAGCGAGCTGACAGTATCGCCAGGCATAAGTTGAAATAGACTACTATTTGGCGGCGGAAATCGGTGTTTGGGGCTTTAGCTCAGTGGACTACGCATTCGGTTATAGAGTGCAAGAGGTCGCGGGTTCGAGTGTGACTGGAAATGCTTCATTTGAATTATGCCGTAAACAAGAAATTCACTGTATGTAGATTCACTGATTCGCTGACAATGATTGTCATACTGCACGCAGATCAAGGCACTTGAGGCCGAGTCATGTATCGCTGTGGCCAAAAAACGAGGGGAAGTGCTCCCGAAAAAGGTCAAAAGCAGAATCAGCAGATGATGTCATTGACTTTCAACCAGTAAAAAGTGGCAAAACGGATATCTCCAAAAGTGTCATTGAACGAGACATTCGAGTCGTAACATTTCCTAAATGACAATTGCAGGTATGTGTAAGTTTGTATTGAATAGACTGATCCATCTTCCTGTGCTTTACGCAGCGTATCTCCCTCTCTTCTAGTAGAGAGTCAGTCATTCAAAAGTCAGATATGTTGTGACCAAGCTGGATTCCATATCTGGATATCAGGGTGCATTTTGCCACTGTGTTGGTAGCCTTACTGAAACATGGATATGTCTTACTGTCCGTTTTGAACACAGAAAATGACTTTTAAATTTTAAATGACAAGCACGAGTATCGCCCGATTGAAATGTGTCAGCTATCTATAACGTCAATTTGTCTGCTCAAAAAGACAGTTAGAGATATCCAAGTTTCAGTTTCCACTGGTCAAAAGGGGAATTACAGATATGTTGTGCTGCAGTCATACAGCCGCTTTAGCACCACAGAAAGCTGAACAGCTCCCTCAGAGGGCCTGTGTGAGGTTAGATCTCCCATGCGCACACCCACAGCCAGAGAGTGCAGGTATTTCCCTCAACTGCTAAAGTGTAAAACAATATGCAAACTTCCTGATGAATTCCACAGAGACAGAAGTCCTCTTAGTCATCCTTTGATAGCCGTGTGTGAAAATCACACGTGGTTTTGCTTCCTTATTTCTTCGCTCCACCGCCGAAAGCGAGCTGACAGTATCGCCAGGCATAAGTTGAAATAGACTACTATTTGGCGGCGGAAATCGGTGTTTGGGGCTTGCTCAGTGGACTACGCATTCGGTTAGAGTGCAAGAGGTCGCGGGTTCGAGTGTGACTGGAAATGCTTCATTTGAATTATGCCGTAAACAAGAAATTCACTGTATGTAGATTCACTGATTCGCTGACAATGATTGTCATACTGCACGCAGATCAAGGCACTTGAGGCCGAGTCATGTATCGCTGTGGCCAAAAAACGAGGGGAAGTGCTCCCGAAAAAGGTCAAAAGCAGAATCAGCAGATGATGTCATTGACTTTCAACCAGTAAAAAGTGGCAAAACGGATATCTCCAAAAGTGTCATTGAACGAGACATTCGAGTCGTAACATTTCCTAAATGACAATTGCAGGTATGTGTAAGTTTGTACTGAATAGACTGATCCATCTTCCTGTGCTTTACGCAGCGTATCTCCCTCTCTTCTAGTAGAGAGTCAGTCATTCAAAAGTCAGATATGTTGTGACCAAGCTGGATTCCATATCTGGATATCAGGGTGCATTTTGCCACTGTGTTGGTAGCCTTACTGAAACATGGATATGTCTTACTGTCGTTTTGAACACAGAAAATGACTTTTAAATGACAAGCACGAGTATCGCCCGATTGAAATGTGTCAGCTATCTATAACGTCAATTTGTCTGCTCAAAAAGACAGTTAGAGATATCCAAGTTTCAGTTTCCACTGGTCAAAAGGGGAATTACAGATATGTTGTGCTGCAGTCATACAGCCGCTTTAGCACCACAGAAAGCTGACAGCTCCCTCAGAGGGCCTGAGGGCCTGTGTGAGGTTAGATCTCCCATGCGCACACCCACAGCCAGAGAGTGCAGGTATTTCCCTCAACTCTGCTAAAGTGTAAAACAATATGCAAACTTCCTGATGAATTCCACAGAGACAGAAGTCCTCTTAGTCATCCTTTGATAGCCGTGTGTGAAAATCACACGTGGTTTTGCTTCCTTATTTCTTCGCTCCACCGCCGAAAGCGAGCTGACAGTATCGCCAGGCATAAGTTGAAATAGACTACTATTTGGCGGCGGAAATCGGTGTTTGGGGGGCTTTAGCTCAGTGGACTACGCATTCGGTTAGAGTGTGCAAGAGGTCGCGGGTTCGAGTGTGACTGGAAATGCTTCATTTGAATTATGCCGTAAACAAGAAATTCACTGTATGTAGATTCACTGATTCGCTGACAATGATTGTCATACTGCACGCAGATCAAGGCACTTGAGGCCGAGTCATGTATCGCTGTGGCCAAAAAATGAGGGGAAGTGCTCCCGAAAAAGGTCAAAAGCAGAATCAGCAGATGATGTCATTGACTTTCAACCAGTAAAAAAAGTGGCAAAACGGATATCTCCAAAAGTGTCATTGAACGAGACATTCGAGTCGTAACATTTCCTAAATGACAATTGCAGGTATGTGTAAGTTTGTATTGAATAGACTGATCCATCTTCCTGTGCTTTACGCAGCGTATCTCCCTCTCTTCTAGTAGAGAGTCAGTCATTCAAAAGTCAGATATGTTGTGACCAAGCTGGATTCCATATCTGGATATCAGGGTGCATTTTGCCACTGTGTTGGTAGCCTTACTGAAACATGGATATGTCTTACTGTCGTTTTGAACACAGAAAATGACTTTTAAATGACAAGCACGAGTATCGCCCGATTGAAATGTGTCAGCCATCTATAACGTCAATTTGTCTGCTCAAAAAGACAGTTAGAGATATCCAAGTTTCAGTTTCCACTGGTCAAAAGGGGAATTACAGATATGTTGTGCTGCAGTCATACAGCCGCTTTAGCACCACAGAAAGCTGAACAGCTCCCTCAGAGGGCCTGTGTGAGGTTAGATCTCCCATGCGCACACCCACAGCCAGAGAGTGCAGGTATTTCCCTCAACTCTGCTAAAGTGTAAAACAATATGCAAACTTCCTGATGAATTCCACAGAGACAGAAGTCCACTTAGTCATCCTTTGATAGCCGTGTGTGAAAATCACACGTGGTTTGCTTCCTTATTTCTTCGCTCCACCGCCGAAAGCGAGCTGTATTTAATGGTATAATATGAACTATTACGTATATATAATTTTCCTGACATATGATTCTTAAATGTTACGCAGATATCAGTAAAGATATCAGTTCATTATAAAAGTCAGATATGTTGTGACCAAGCTGGAATTCCATATCTGGATATCAGGGTGCATTTGCCACTGTTTGGTATTGGTGGGACATGGTGATGTTTTGAATGACTGACTCATTCAAAAATGACATTTTAAATTACAAGCTGCGTAAATCACAGGCTCACAGGATCAATCTATTCAATACAAACTGACACATATCTGCAATATTGTGTCAGTTGTACCTTGTCATTTAGGAAACCATCAATAACCATGTGTGATTTCCACACACGGCTATCAAAGGATGACTAAATGGACTTCTGTCTGTGTGGAATTTATCATGAAGTTTGCATATTGTTTTACAGTTTAGCGGAGTTGAGGGAAATATGTGCACACACACACACACACACACTCAAGAACGATATCAAGACGTTGCCCAGACCAAAGACCAAACCGAATCAAATTGGCATACGGGTTGGTTACTTGGCAACAAAATGCACGAGCCACGCGTGCAGGTGGTGGTGGGTCAGCAAAGTGTACATGATTTTATTAAATGCACCATAACTCCATGTAAGCGTTTGTGTTTTTTTTACTGAAATATATAAGATAACATTGATTGGGGCGGCACATAACGTATTTTTCCAAATTTTCCAAATTTGTTATTTTTATGACTTTTAAAGCTAAAAAATGACTTGAGATTTTTTTTTGTTTTAAATCCTTCCTTATATCACTCACGCTTTGCCAATAAAGCCAATTGTGATGTCGCTCTTCAACCACTAGGTGGCGTATTTCCCCAATATTTTATGTGTTTGAGCGACACAGTTTATCAACACCGTTTCCCACAGTGCTTTGCGGCGTGCTGTCGGTGCTGTTTGTCCATCCGCCGCTCCAACAATGCAGCTTTTAATGGTGCTGTGAGCAGTGCGAGGAGAAAACGCAGCAACGCCGCAGGCTTGTCCGGTGACTGTAGTCGTCCAAATCCAACACAACGACATTTTGACGGTTTGACAAACCGGCCGTGCGGACGTGACTCAGTTTTTAGGACATATTGGACTCTTGTGCTGGGGTGAGTAGCCGCTGAAGCTAACGCTGGTCTCTCTGCCACCGTAGTTGAGAGTAATGCATTTTGTTGTGACCGTCGCTGGCTAGCAGGCTAGCTAATTGGCCAGATGAGACATATGGCCCCTTGTGTGTTTCCCCCTGCAAAAGCCCCTGTCCATATTTAGTCAGTACGATAGCTGTGTGTCCACTTTTCCTCGTTGTGTTTTATATTTAGATCTCTAACTGGTGTAAATGTAAATGATTGGTAGTTTTCATAAAGACTTTGAAGCAGTTGAGTCTGTAGCCGCTGTAAGTCGTGAGTCTGTTTTGCTTTGATCTCGACTGAGGCACACGTCAACCAAGCCGGTGTAGCCTTCTCTGCTAAAACTTGTACTGCTTTTAAGCACATTTTATTTTATGGCCCCCTCTTTGATTGTCAAACCCACAGCCCTAAAGAAACGTGCCGCTTTTTTAGTGCGAATAAAATGTCACGCCGAACGCCATTTAAAAAACTGGTGATTTATTGTCTACGTGCTGAGTGGCAAGCGCACACTAGCAAGATGATGCATGCCGATTGTCAAAATCATAATGAGCTTCTGGTTGAGTTAGCAGGCTTTGATACAACGCCGAACTGTTCCGCAAAACACGGGGTATTTTTGTCTTTAATAATACACAAGAACTTCAAGAACTTCTATTATTATTGACGATTCAGTTATAAAACTATACATTTTGAAATGAAAGTTCTGAAGTCAGTCATACAGTACTTTGCCCTTGAGCAAGGTAGCGTAACTCTGATTAACACTGTTCCGTCTTAATCAGAGGAAGGCTGGGTGGCTAAGGTGTGATTTCATTTTTAGCTATAATTAGTTTTTCCTTAAGCCTCCTTGAGTGACCTGGGGAAAATGACGACCATCCCTCCATCATGAATTACTTGTTAGATTTTAAAAACTTTCCCTATGATGTTTGAAAGTGAAAACTTTGTTTTTCATTCTTATCGTGCATGCTGGGAGATTAGTGGAAATCGGTTATCTTTGGTAAAAAATTAAATGAGACATGTAAAATGAAGTGTTTTTGAGGAAATATCACTATTTTAAGCTCTGATTTTGTAATGTTTTTTTTTTTACCCACTGATGGAAGTGTTCATCATAATAAAGGAGAAAATCCCTTGGTTTTTTCTGTTTGCAATTTCTGACAATTATTTATGATTTTTTAAATGAATTTATGATTATAAACAGTGTAATTTTGCTGATTTTTAATAACAGGCACGTTTTCTTTTTAAAAATTGGCAGTAAAACTACAAACTAAGTAACTGCAAAATACAGCCATATAAAGTTTTTGCCCCTCCCCTAAGCCAAAATAACAAAACAGAAGTCCCCCCCAGTGCTTGAAAACTTTTTTGACATGCATCCCCCTTTTTATACCATCCCTCCCCTCTCATAAAAAACAGTCCCTAATAATGTATTTGTTATGAGATTCAGAGTGACCTGCTGGCCATAGAGATAATCGGGTATTGTTGCTATCTCATCCTTAATTACTCGATTGCTCTATTATACAGTATTGATCCTCTATAACATAGTTAAAAATGCAATAAGAATTAAAGTCCTCTTCTGACTCAGTCGTTGATTACACACAGTTGTCATCTCATCTACATTGATTAGGGTAGGCTGAATATTCGAAACACCCAAAATCTGACCATTACAACTTACACTGAGGAAGTATTTATCGCAGGGCTGTATTAGATTGCATGAGCTTGGTGTACCTGAAACTGGAAACTGGGTGCAGATGTTGTGTAATTTGCAATGTGGCAATCAAGCAATGACTAACAAGACATGGGGGCTTAGCAAAACCCAGAGAGTGTGAGTTGGATAAGGGGAGCCAGCCTCTTGCAGTTTGGGAAATGAACCTCAGTAGGCCGGCTCGGCATTTTTGTGGGAGTACTGAGGTTACTGCCAGGGGCACTGCTTTTGTAACATGGCTCAGTAACCAGTAAATCAGTTTCACTCAGATTTTTAAGCCCAAAGTTTATTACTTAATAGCGGCCTTAGCAAAGTTGTTAGCCCAGAGCTGTGTGGTCAATTTGTTTGTGGCTATTTGCATAACGAGAGCATGTCTTTGTGCATTTTGACTTGACACGATGATGCTTTTGTCAAATCATTGAATACATCATAGATAGTGTGTTGAATATATGAGTTTCTTTATGTTGTTTTTAAGTCATTCAGACTTGGAAGTAAAACAAAACTGCTGAGCACGAACATGTGCAGTGTGCTGGATCTGATGATGTAAACTAGAAAGAGGGATTCCAGGGAACTGGTGCGTGTGAAACAGAAAATATTCACCCGATAAAGAGGAAGCAAATGCTTTAGAGTTAGGATTTCACGTAGCTGGCTGGATTGTATGTTGCAAATTAAAACTCATCACTTGTTAGTGATAATATCAGTTATATTTGTCATGTAATATTATATTTATTTGTGACTGTGTGAGATGTTGAGGACTGGGTTGGAGTTACCTCAGACAGAGGTGTAGATAGTTTTTATAGGTCAGTTGAATGTAAAGTATCACTGCAGATGCAAGTGTTGTATTTACATTAGTGGTGTTTTTTCATTTGGAAGCACTCTTTGTTCTGATAATTATTTTCTGCTGAGATATAAATCACAACAGTGTGTTATTTTAATGTCTTATGCTGTGAATTAAACAAAAGAGACTTGAACACAAACTGTCAGAACAAATGTCAGTATAGATCTATCCCAAACTAAGATATACAAATTGTATTTTATCTTTGACCATCAAGTTAATATATTCAAAGATCATCAAGGAGCCCGTTGTATGACTTGGAACTTGCCCCTTTTATGGTTAGACTGGACCACAGCATGCATTAATATGGACTGTACAGGGCATTGTGTCTCCCACTGTGCACACAGATATTGATCTTTTTCATATGGGTGCGATTACCACACTGCCTGTGAGTGATTTTTTTCTCCTTCTAGTGGTCACTTAGGTATCAACAAATGCCACAATGCAGAATAATGGCAAAATCAGCTTTTCATTATGTGACAAGGGGCTTGTAGATGTGCTGCCCTCATTAAATACTTGGATCCCTGCCTGATGCTCCAATTCTCTGAATTTTTCATATGTGCACTGCAGAGGCCATTCTAGTGCTGTAATTAGTCGTGTTTGATCAATGCTGAATATTTTGGCCTGCAACAGATGTTGATAATTGGAAAAAAAAAATCCCCATTGAGCTGGTAGATGGCATTTGAAATGCATTTTCTTGCAGATTAAATCTCAAATGGGTGCTGGTGATAAAATATAAACAAATTCCAGTTTCAAATTAATTTGACCCCATTATTTAAAGTGCCTCTAATTGGTATTTTTATAATAATAATGTATCAAATGAGAAAGAGGTGCTTGTAGTGATGAACTTACTAAGGATGCACACACAAATCTGCACCTCCCATACACTGAGGCTGAAAGGGAGTGTCATGTCATTGTGTAGCTTTCTTGCCCAAATTTTATTATTAAGTTCACTCTTTCATGGGTTTGTTTTAAGCCACAGCAGGTAGCTGTTTTTAGCATAAAAAGCTCATAAAAACCCAAGGCACTCCACCTGTTATGTCCCAAACAGACAACAGACACAGTTAGCAACTAGCTGGTGAAGATAGTGGACCATTTAGCAGCTAAAGAGCCAGATGTTTTCCCCTGGAGTTGGTAGAAACCAAACACAGAGCTGCCCCATGTGGCCAAGAGATCAGTTAGTGCAAGTTTAAATGAAATGCTGCCGTTGTTACTAGTTACACCTGTTACTAGTTCAGTATATTTATGAGACACGAGACTGAGTGTTCATTCAGCATTTTTATTTCTGGGTGCCAGCGTCTTGTTTCAATTGTTCCTAATGAGGAGCCAGCATATGTGGCTGAATGCAGTCCCCCAGAGAAAAGTGCACCCAGCAATTTTTTTTTTCTTTTTTCAAAGCGCTTGCAAAGACTTTTTTTGTGCAGCTGCTCAGATCAATTCCAGATGAAAATATCTGAAATTTTCAGATAGGCCGTGGTGTTGTCACTGGTGCTCCATTAGGTGCCATCTATCCTGAGCTGTATGACATGTCAGTCAGAAACTGTCATGACAAAGACAGAAAAGCCCTTTAGTGGGAGCAGATCGGCCGCACGCTGAATGGTTCTGGTGCTCGTGGACTCAGATCAGGATGCATCTGGGGTCAAAACATTAGTTCTCTAAAAATGTCCATTGCCTAAAATCCGTGTGCTCAAGTATGCTTTGGACCACATCTCTAAGGTCTCACTGTTACTGAGTCCTGTTGTGTTTTTTTACTGTATGCATTGTAAGATTGTTGTTAACTATGCAGTGCAAGCCTCTGATAACGTAGTGCCATCAAGCAAAGCCAGACTTTTGATAAAGCGCTGGTATGAAGCCCTCCCCAGAGCTTTTCTGCCAGAGCAAAAAACGATGGACACACGCCCTGAAGCTCCATCTGACAGTACACCACAAAGGATGCTCTTCGCATCATCAAGAGCAAAATCTTACTAAAACAGATCTTATTTCATGGAAGACATTTTGAATTTCCATGCAGGAAAAGCCTAGGTGTAATGTTATTATTGTTGCCCTTTTCCATTGAATTTTCCCAGTAACCCATGCCAGTTCACTAGCAATACCAGTGCCCTGACCTGTCCAATACCCGATTGAACGTGAGTGATGAAAGTCATTCAAGTCATTTAAGTCATTTAATCTGTTAGCAAAGGCAAGTGATTGAGGGTGCTAGTATACCTAGTTAATACAGTGTTGGATATGATAAGTTGACGCCAGCTTTAATTTTTGCTCATAAAAAGAAATAGTGCTAATTCTGTTTTTGTTATTCAAGTTTAAATACCTGTACAAAAACAGCGGTATTTCTCGGCTATTTTTACAGTTAACATGTATGGATGGGTATCAAGAAATGAGCTATATTGACACTGGTTCCTGACAGGTCAGTACTGAAATATTGATAAGTTCTTGGATAAACTTTGCTGCTGTTAGTTAGTGTAGTACAGTTGTAACTTTGCCGTTGCATAACCGCATGTTTATATTCTGAACTCTCTCCAGTAATGGCTCAGTGGGTAAAACATTATGGGCTGACTTGACTAAATTTGAAGAAAATGCAGCTGAATATAATATATGGTATTTTAGTGTAAAGAGGGTAATACCGTCAACTTTATGTAACACTTAACAATACAACGTTCCAAAAATTTAAAGCAGTTGCAAAGTGTTTGACTGCTTTAGCGAAGCGACTGCTGAACCTACGTCCTTAGTGCAGCCGATGCTGATGGGATTAGTCAAACTAAAAATGGGTCCCGAACTTGTCAAATCAAGTTCACACTTGTTATCCACATAAAACAGGTCTGTAGTTGGCAACACAGGACACAGTTAAGTTAGTATCAGTTGCAAGCACTCGCTCATTACATATACAGGAAACTCAAAAGGCAGTTAAACCTGTCATTTCTGCAAAATGAAAAAATATTAAAACAAGTCTTGGGAATCTTTTCACATCTCTTCATGTCATGTCTTTACTTTTTTCATGAAAATTATAGAGTAGCATCAATAACACCCTTTTTTCACCAAAATAAGTAAACAAAGTTAGTGAACAATATAAAGCAGCATGGAGGCCTGTGGACATGTAACAACATTTTTTAATTTATTTAAAAAAAATATCTGTTACATATAAAAGTCTCTCTTAGACTCTGTAGAAGCTAAATAAGAATGACATTCAAGCGCTGCTTGGACGGAGATGGACTTAATTTGTGGTAGTGCATAGTTGAATCGTGCCGGAAAAGGGATGAAAAAAATCTTTGCCATTTAGTTGATACATTTCCATCACTGGCTATTGGAGCTGGAGCCAATAAAAATGTCTAAAGACAAAAGCCAGATGTACGCAAGGCTGCAAGTAATCAAAATCTTATCAAAATAGCAAAATGGCCAACTACAATAACCATATCACAGGAGCTGCAATTTTGTTGATTATGGTAAAATGTGTCATTATAAATGATGCATTGTGGTGGTACAGAGATGATTATCCTTTAAATCATAGTCCAGATGTATAGGAACATTCTTTCCTGGTAGCAAAAGTCATTTTTATATATACTAAAATCGCCACTCATATTGCTATCACAATATCTCTCAAAATAATTGCTAGGTGATTTTTTTTTTGAACAGGGTGTGGTCCTAGATGTTAGTATGTGTTAGTGTTTTTTCTATTCAGTGAAAAAGTTACTTAAGAGTATGGCTAAGTATTGGTATTGATTAGCAGTATCCAGATTATTAAAATCTCTATTAAAATGTGTACTTTAGTGGGCTGATTTGGCAGCCAGGACACAGAGTAGCTGGTAAGGGACGGTCAAGATATCTTAGTTCTCCAGTCCACACTTTAAAGCACAAGTAGGTTCCTGTCTCCTGAGGTAGAAGTAAACTCAGATTAAAGCCTGAACCTTTTGGCTGGCATGTGGTGTTGTCGGGATGTGGTTTGATGCTACTGCGCTAATATCAGCAATGGAGTATACCTCTGTGTTGCAGCCCTGAATTTGGGCTTTAGTCTGATTTTCACAGCCCAAAATGAGAAATTTTGACTTTGATGTTGAGCATTGAGGCTTGGGCATTAAGTGCCATGTCCTTGTAATGAGGGTATGGATGAATCACCAAATGGAGCCGCTGACTCCTGGCTTTCATTCTGTCAAACTGTCCTGCTCTCGTCTGAGAAGAGCGCAGAGGTTCAACTCTTCTCGAATAGCTGAGTGTTCCCGAGCTCCTCTCCTCTAATGAACATCTGCTTTAAGAGGCTACATTAACTCAGGACAGCTTGTTCTGTATGTTTATTGTATAACAGCAAGATGGTTTTTTTTATATTATTGCAAAATGCAAGAGCAAAATGAATGGCATGAATAAAAGTTCTGACTGGAACAGATGTGGCAGCTTGTAGCAGAAAAACGCTGGGAAAAGAGAGAGAGAGAGAGAGATGGCAGGACTAGTTTTACTTTTGGCACAGTAAGCAAACAGCAGCACTCTCCGTGCAATGCCTGCAAGTCAAGCAGTGGGATTTCTCAGCTAATTCATTTTCCAAGCAGCAATATTTCCTCAAATAGAAGCACCATTAGCTTACCTCCTATGGACCTCAGTTAGTGTATGTCACTGTCAAGCTCAAGGTAAGTGCCTTATGTGACTGAAGCAGTTAAAAATAAACTTTTCTGTGAGGGAAAATTGAATGTTTGATTGGCAGTCCTTTCTTTTGAACAGCTCAGAATATGTGAAAAGGGTGCAATCACTGTCACAATGAGGCCTTCATTTTTTTATCTCCCTGATTTATTTTTTAACTCCAGACAGTGACGAGTTTGATCATTGCCCCCTCACACTCCCGCCACTTGTTGTTGTTGACATGCCCGGTGCGTTTGCAAGGCCAAGCAGACATTAACAACATGACTTTAAAGTAGTGCGAATGCCCTACGTTGACACTCAGGTGCAATCTCTTTTGGGGTGGTACATTGCAATAATTCTCCCATGTCAGGGGCTAATCACCCTGGCTCTCCTCCCACAATCCATCAGTGTCTGGAGGACGAGGCTTGCGGGGTTCTGGCAGCTGTTGTCGGGCTGAGTCAATCTGTTATGGTCTACGCCAGCATGCACAGGAGGGGGAGAGGAAGAGCTCTCAGGAGGACACAGTGAGCGAGGCTGCTGCCACTGCTATGGAAAGATAACAAGAGGATTTATTTGTTAGGAGGGCAGGATTTCAGGGCTTGTGTGTTAATTTCGTTGTGTTACCCGCTAACTGTTTTCTCTGTTAAATATGTGCAGGGGAAGCCAGGTTGAAACATTTTATCGACAGTAAATTTCAATATGTTTAAAGAAAGTGGAGCCGAAACAGTTAGCCGATAGACAGAAAATTAATTGCCTAAAATTCTGCTGATTGTTGATGATCTTTCAGTAATTGTTTGAGTCATCACTAAGTAAAAATAATAAAGTGATTAATTGAAAATATCTGTTAATTGACTGTAAATGTGACAAAACAAGATTTGAAGTTGTCACCTTGCACTCTGATGGACATCTTTTTACTGCACTGCAAAATGTTTGTACATTTACTGTAAATTACTGGCTACTAGTTGCATTACTTTCACAGTAAGTTACTGTCTCATTTTTATTGCAAAATATTACAGAAAGAACAAAACAAGACATTTGAAGATGCCTTTACATACTGATGGATAGCTATTTACTATTATCTTACATGTCATAGACTAAACATGACGAATCTGATAATAATTGCTAGTTGCAGCCATTAATGATAAAAACATTTTGTGCAATATGCCAAAAAAAAGCAACCAAAACTGATTTTAAGTGCATGAACTTCTCCTTTGCCTAGCTCATAATGTCCATGTAAGCTTTTTGGTTGACATTTGTCAGCTGCATATTTTATATTGTGCCAATGAGGTTTCTTTTTTTAACTCACATCCATACTCTTTTTAACACAGTTTCTCATCTACAGAGGAAATGCCCTTGATTTATGAAATATTTATGCTAACAGCATCAAAGTGATATATGTTAAAATTGGCCTTATTATTGAATGAGGACTGTTCTCCATGGATTTCAATCACTTTTGAATGTTAGCCAGATATAGTCTATTTTTCTGTGTGATTATCATGGCTTACAAACTAGTTGTTTATGGATTTAGCTGAATTGCTGATATTGCAGGGCTGGCACACAGTGGTTGTTGATGCTGGGAGAGGGAATTGGCAAAGACCTACAGAATTAGATTCAGTCGTCAAGGCAAATATTTGGAGCCGTACTTCCATTTGCTGACTGTTGGGAGTGCAGCACGGCTGTTCACAACTTTTTGAGGGCAGATGGAGGAGAATGGCACAAAAACTTATTTTGTGACATTTGTAAATGTAATGGCATGCTGAGAAAGTGTCAGAATTGAAAACGGTAAAACTGAGGTAGGGAGTTTCCGCCTACAAACCAGCAGGCGTGCTTGAGAACATACTGGGGTTTTCTGTTCTAAATAGGCCTTTTATACAGGAGACTTTTTGAGTAATTATAGAAGGAAACACAGGTGTAAGTAATAACATTAACTGTGTTTCTCTTCATTTAGATGTGCCAGTAAGTCATGTAGATGCACTATGCCAGGGACCTGATGCATGAATGTAATTTCTTACATCTGTGTTTGATGGGTCTGCTGTGACAAAAGATCTACAAATGTCATACATGGCAGATTTTTAATACTGAGAAATTCAACATGGTGAGTGTAGATGGTGAGTGATAACAGCAGGTGACAGCAGTTGTTAGTGTCTCTTATATGCAAACAGTTGTTCATCATCACATCGCAATGCCCAGGATAAAGTTAAATTTGTCCCCGGTTCTTGAATGTGTTGTTCACTGCTGGAGGTACATCAAATTGGGAGGAAGTTTAAACTAGTCGACTAGTCTCAAAATAAGAAAACACTCAGAAACCAAGATGAGCACAATATAATCTATAAGTTCAAACATTGTGGGAAGAATATTGCATATAAGAGCCATTTGAATTTGTTAATCACATTTTTTCAATTCCTGTTTTGCTGAAATGTTTGGTACTTTGCACCGAGCATTATGAACTTTGCGTATCATCCTACAAAAAAAGCAACAACTCCCCTAATAAAAGTTAACAAAATACATTTAGGAAAATAAATCTTTACAGATAGCACTCACGTAAAATAATTGTGGTAAAGTGACTTTTCAGACATTTAAATCTGCTTATTTTTCCTCATAATCAGTTTCTTAATTAATTTTCCAGGTAATTTACTCTATCAATGCTGTAATATGAAATTACACCATGACAGGATGTTATCCATGAACCTCTAATCTGCATTGATGAAAATTTGGGCTAATTCAGATGCTCCCCCAAACCAGAGAGGTTTGCTGGAGCAGTGATTTTAATCACTGACTTACTTTAACCTATGCAGTAAATAACTTCAATAATATCTATGTAAAGCAACGATGTAGTGACAGTAATGCTCTAAAATTGCCAGTTATTGCCACTTTTGTTCCAGATGGTTCCCTCAGTGCGATTACTTATTTGGTTGGTCTTTAGAAAATAAAGAATTAGGATTTGAAGAGTTTGGGCTGTTGCATCTGATTTTCCATTCACCCATGCACTCTTCTTAACTTATCCTTCTTTATATAGAAAGACAGGATGTGGTGGACGCTCTTTCTTTATTCAACTTTACCTCAGATGTCACTTCACTGAGGGAAAGAAGAGGTTTCTTTTGACACACGAGAGTCTCTCTGCTGCAGTGAACTCGACATGTATTCAATCACTGAAGCAGCTTCCACACTTGAATACAAAAAGACTTGTCGTGTTTTTGCCTGGCCGCATCCTTCTTCCTGTCTTGGACGAACTTTTGTGACACTAAGCTGTTAAAGTTCTTGTAGTTGTGACCTGCCAGACTCACTTTGCTCCAGATAAAGCTGGATTATAGCCCAGGTGACTAATTAAGGCCGACCGAGCCCTTCAAAATTTTGACATTTCAGCTTGTGAAAGGTCCAAAGAATCTTGATTAATGAAAAGAGTTTACTTTAATTTAACTGCACGGCTGTAGCGAGACCTATTTGATACAAACCTGCTTAGAAAACTTCTACCTGTCTTATTCTGTCTGAAATAATCAGAATATAAATATTACGCAATAAAAGCAAACATGAAATCCATAATGCTTATCCGACTGAAGTAGGGAATGACTATTTATCAAAGAAAAAATTGGGATATCATTGCCCTAATCTTGCACATGAAACACGAGAGCATCCCAAGAAGAAAATGTTAAAAAATATTTTACAAAGTGTGTCAAATATGATGATTATAACTGCGTTTAGAAGTTATTTATAAGGTATTACAAGGGATTTGAGAGGTGAGATAAAGGAGCTTCAGCAGATTCTGTATATAGAGATCGGTATTAGTGGGAAAATGAATTTAGGTAATAACAATTCCTGCTACTTCAGCCACAGAGTACACACACAATGCTGCTAAAATCAGCCACGTTCATCCTGAAAGTGGTTTGAGTTTCTGTTTTAGATGACGCTTCCCGTGTTTCTGCGAGGGTGGAAAGTGTATGACATGACAAGCCTGTTTGGAGCCTTAGTCTCTTATGTCCCTTTTCATCTAAAGTAATTATGTAGACACGAATGGTTAAATGAGTACCATGTGGCAGCCTGTAATTAGATTTTTGGTAATGAATGGGTCAAATGCCATTTGCAGGCATTTGAGCACCAAAATTCCCTCTGAAGACGAGGCCTCACTATGTAGTTGCTGCATTACAAGGGACATGGACATGCCCTATAACAGGAAATGGATTAAAACTTGTTTGAACTAAATTCCTTGTTAGTATTTCACATTTGATACGTCTGAGAATATTGGTGCCGTCAAGTAAATTTCAGCTGGTCAGCACTGCTCAGAAATGAAGATCTGATTTTACATAACCGCTGACAGTCTGAAGAACCTGTAAATTAAACCTCACACTGTGCAAAGGAGCTGTTAATGTATCTCAAAGGTTTTATTTCAAAGTTTTTTACATTCTGCAGAGAAACAAGACTAGACAAGCCTAGTTTAGTCAGGCAACAGGACCCTCGCTAAACAAACTGAAATATTTGACAGTGATGGAGCTAGGTGCGCTTCCTTCGTACTGTGTCGCTGACGCAATGACACGAAAGGACGCAGTAAACTCATTATCAATGCATCCACAGGACAAACCCTTTTATTTTCCCTGACAATGCTGTATTGTGAACAACTAATCCTGTGTGGCGTCCCATGACTTTACGAGTTTTGAAAGTATTTCTCATGTCTCAGAAACCACTGAGAGGGAAACTCGTGTTTTGGATGTTGTTATCATACTGACAGTGATGTGTCGTGTTTTTGTTCATCATGGCATCATCCCCAACCCATTGAAGCTCTGTGTTGGTGGTGTTTGCGGCTTGGCATGGAGGTCCCTGAGGAGACCGCCAGGAGACAATAAATTTTCTTTTTAGGTTCATAAAATGTACCCGTATTCATGTAGAATATGAGTACAGACAATTCTTTTATCTTGCTTGTGTTTTACTTTAGTCCATTATGGCAAAGTTGGAAATAAGCACCAGCCAAATGCTGGTAAAATATGCAAATGACTGCTAGATTTACTTTACTCACAAGCCAAAAAAAAAGGTAATTTTTCCGTACTGAAAGTTAAATGTTGATAGTAATGTTTTGGTACCCTCCCCTGGTCAGACAACAATGTAATCTCCAACATCACTGATTAATTCAAGGATCTCATCAGCACCACTGTGTCCGATTAATCAAGAAAGCTAGGTCAGCTAATGCACATAAACATGTGCACTCACAGATATAACAGGATCTTTTACCCCTGCAGATGTTATTTTCTCCACTCTCCTCTCTGTGTCACCCTGTCTAACATTTTCTGCACTGTTGGGTAAAGTGAAAATTATTAAAAACCATGTCAGCAGTGGCAATAGCAAGTCAAACGCATGGAACGCATCATAGAAAATGTAGGAAATAGTTTCCACCTAGACACTTTAGAAAGACATTTAACTCTTCAGGCATGCACAGTACAATCTCATAGTTCAGTACATAACCTCGTTAGCAGTCCACCTTGTATGTAAATGAAATTTAAAAAGCTAAACGTATGACCAGAGAGTGCAGGAAGTGGAAAAACCAGTGAAAAAAGCCAAGAAAATAGCCAAATTCTGCTTTTTTTTCTGTTAGTTTTGCATCTTGCCTATAGTCTGCTCACTGTGCTCATTCCATACATCTGTGTTTGAACAATGCAGATTCACATGTCTTTACCGCCCTTTTGTGTGAACTTGTACTCATTCTGGTGCATTGTAAACTTTAAAATAGACCAATTGTGTCTGCTTTTCGGTTTAAAAAGGTTCAGTTATTTTCAATTATATTTGACTTCAAAACTTGATACCAGTCAAACCATAATTAAAGGAGAGAGTGGAAACCAGCTGCGAGCTGCTAACTCTATCCTTTGTTTTTAGGGAGGAGCAAAGTAACAATGCTAACGAACCATTTTTAGGAAACCGAAGGACAAGTAGTTAAATTTTTGCCTACTGTGAGAGTTTCCCACAAAGTAAAAACAAGTTAAAATTTAAAATGTATCTCCTTAGAGGTTTTTTTTTTTTTTTTTTTAGAAGTCGGAGCTCATTAGAAAAATGTGCAAGCTGTTGTGTGCTGAAAAATTGGGGAGTCCTGTGTGTCTGTACGTTTGCCCCGACTCTAATTGGCTGTCACATTCTCGATTCTCACCAACACAGTGAGAGTCTCTCCTCGCCTCACCCCTGTGGGGGCAGCTCGTGCCAGAGCAGTTTTACAGCAGAGGCTTCAGTGACAGATTAGCACTCACTGCAAAGCCAGCGTGATGCATTTTGTTTATCGCTCTCCCAGCTCTTACAAAGACAGAGCCTCATCTCTGAAGATTTTTGCATATTGGTCAATGCGGTCACGCTGCTAGAAGAATATTTTTGGATACATTTTATTTTTTGTTTTACCTTGAATTGTCTTTTAAAAGTCCAACACGTGCCATCCCGCAAGGACAGGGACACCTTTTTTTGAATTGCTCTCCTGTGTAATCTTTGTCATATTGCAGGAGCTTTGGAGGTTGGAAGGCACCCAGGCCCATCTGTCATTATGAACTCATTCCTTCTCGCCCTTTCTCTCTCTGGTTATCTCTACCTCTGTGTCCCTTTCTGTTTATCTACATCTCTCTCTGTCTCTGCCGTGCTAAATGGTATTCAGCAAAGTTATAAATACACTTCACCAGACGAGTCGTATGATGTTTGTTTCTAAACAACAGGGCAGTGAAGGGTGGGTTTCCTGTCTACCTCCGTTTGTCTTCTCTCACTCTTTAATGCACACACTGAGAGATAAAGGTCAACACACTCATATATTTTCCACTGAGTAGGAGGTGGTCCACATGGAGGGCGATCATAATTGCTCCTGTGCCGGGTCATCACCACACTGATACTCCTGATAATCATAACGGCCTAGCTGTCATCTCTTCAGCATTATTAGATAATAAAAGGAGCAGCAGGAAGCAGCAAGCGGTGTTGTCAATAAAGCACCATGGGCTTGGACTATAGAAGAATATAAAGTGAGAAACTTGAAACTTGAAATTTGTCACCATCAGAGATTTTACGAAATTGTTGATAGCATAAAAGCTAGTAGGCTAGTGCTGATAATATTGCTAACAATTGAGCAGCACAGTTGTATGGACCAATTTTATTTTTGCACAAATGTGATAAAATACGCTTTCCAGGTATTTACTTTGTATTATGTTGGATTACAGGAACTGGCATTTGGTCCTGCTGTTTTTTCTCCAAATATCTTTTCTCAATTCAGTTTTCAGAAATTATATATCTATATCTATATCTCTCTATCTATCTATATATATATTATCCTGATATGAAAATCACATGTACTGTGATAGAGGATTTTATTCACATTGGCCACATCTAAATTTCACCATTTGAATCAGATGAATGCAGCAACTAAGAATTTTCTTCATCTGTCTAGAATTTATTTTAATTAAACAGTGACTATGTGAACATGCCCACCACTGTCCTAGTATTGATCATAATTTTGAATGTTTACATGGAATATGAGAAACCTACTTATAATATATCTTTGGTAAATATCTTTGAAAACAAGTTTCTGATCTCCAGATTATTTGCAAATATGTTGACTCTTTCAAATCCAAGCCTCTCTTTGTCATTACTGTATCAACTTTGTACCCTCAGTAGCTGAGGATGAACATAGTTTGTTTTGGACTTAAAGGTATAGTTCAGATCTTTTGAAGTGTAGTTGTGTAGTCAGTGTATTACCTTTAGTGGATGGCAGTTGACCACCCCCAGACTTGAGTACCATCACGGATGTTAAGTAATGTACCGTAGAACTTCCAAATTCCTGCACATTAGTGTAATTTTAGTGTGCTCTGTATTACGCCATAGATTAAATGTATGGGTCAGACTTTCAGTGGAACCGGTGACAAGGATTGAGTGCAGTGGCACGTGTGTGTTTGAGAGAAAGTTAGTGACAGAGAGCAGAAAAGATGGTGGAAGGTGGACTGTTGCACGCATTGATTCTGTAAGTTCTAAATAATACAAAACTCTTCTTTGTCACTTTTTGACCCGCCTGCCTGAACTCATGATATTTTCTCACAAGCTGGGGGATCTGCAATCTTGAGATTATTAGCAGCCGTACTGGGAACGTGGCCGAGTAACATTATGAAAGTTCACAAGGCTGCAGCAGTTGTGGTGGCAGCCGGATGATGGTGGGAGGAACTGTGACACAGAAGATAAAACCATAACACTGTAGCTGTTTGTGTCGTGGTTTCGGTCTTGGTTTCAGAACTGTTACGCCCCTACTATGGAGACAACAGGATGCTTTTATGAACCAGAGTATACGGAAGAAGATCTCTTGCAGAGTGAAACTGAACAGGCCTAAAAGGAGCACAAGCTATCTGGTGGTGCAGATGTGTAAACCTTAAACCCATGCCCAAGATCTCAGGGAGCGACTGCTGCCGTGAGTTATCTGTAATAGCACTGAAGTCCAGAAGTATGAAAGTTGTCAAAAATGTCATTACAATCTCCCAGAACCCAACTTGATATTAGTTGATTTGTGCAACTCAATAATACAGTCATATTGAGATTACAGCGATATAAAAAAAAAAAAAAATATGTGAAGAGATGCAAAAGTCTTATATTTTATTTAGGAGATTGAATTCCCAAAGAAGTTGAGGGGTACTGCTTTACTAAGACCCAAGTTAAAAAGCCTTTATTAGCATCACATATTAATTAAGTATAAGCTTTAAGTATAAGCTTTAATCACATGACATTTCCACAGCCACATCCAGCCTCCTCATTACACCTCAGCTCAATATGTTCATGTAGATTTTGTTAAAAACCTTACATAACTAAAACTAGTAAATGAGCGATGAAAGAAAAAGAAAACAAATTAAGTAACAACTGGCATTTTATAATCTTATTTATCAGAATTGGTCACATCAGATTATATCAACTTTTCCCTCTTAATGAAATATTATTAGTTCTAAAAAATAAAAAAGTCCTACATTTCATGACTTTTCAGTCCCTTTTTTGAGAGACACTCTACAGCCCTACAGCCACTTCTGTAATTTACCAGTGAAAAAAGGTCCTTGAGATAGCTCAGTCAGCCATCTGCAGATGAGCTGTGATCCATGCCTGCAACAGCTGCTCCCCTCACACAGCCCTATAACTGTGCTTTCCCCTGCAGCTGCCTCCATCAACCCCCCCGTCACCTCCACAGGGAGTGCCCTACCCCAATCCTCTCCATGGAATCACGATTAATTATTTGAAGGGTTGTCTGCAAGCACAATGAGCCAGAGCCCCTTAAGGGGAGCGATGCATCGGGATAACCTGGAGTCCCAGAAGCAGTGATGAGTTTCTGAAGTGTGGCGGCATCTCCTCCAGAGGCCTGTACTTACTGCTGCAGTAAGCTACAATTGTGTATATTTGGATTTGCAATACTCACATGCTTCAGGTTTTACAAGTATCTCTTTTTTTACTTGAAAGTACAGCTTATGGCTGCAACTCACGAACATATAAAATCTATAAAGTAAGGAATCTGTGTGTGTGTGTGTGTGTGTGTGTATACGTATGAACAGTATGTATATACATCCTTCGTATGTCTCAGGAACCATTCAGCCAATGTGCTTCAAACAGGGAAGGTGTGTTTCTGGGGATGCAATAACATGCATAACAGAATTTTGCACTATTTTGACACACGGCGCGTTCAGTATTAATAAACTTTTAATAAATAAGCACACAGCGCTGGCAAAGTAGCTCCACTAAATAAATCCATGCTCTACTGTGGTTAAAGCTGTAGACTAATACTGACTTTAAGTAGTTGTGATTTGAATATGTTTTTTAGAGGCAGATTTAGTGATTTGGAGGCCGCAGGCAAATGCTCTGTCTTTACTTTCCACCCTTCCTTTAACCTGGAATGTTGGTTGGCTATTTGCTGCCGAAGAAGTATCCACTTCAAGCTTTTTTTTCTAAAGTAAAAATATTCATTTGATAATAAAACTATAAATACCACGCAGTACTCCATTCAAATTTCAACTTAAAGTGCAGTGTGAAAAACATTTTTTGTCTTATTTCAGGGTTCAGTGAATTAGGATAGCAACATAATTCAATATTTCTCATATCTAAACATAATAAATTTGTCACTGTTTGGGGTCCAGTGTACCTCTCAGGATCTAAGGAAGCACAGTGTCAACTGTCAAGTTGGTATCAAGAAAACTGTAAGCAGCAATACCTCAGACCAAGAAGTGGGCCTGTTTTGATTATGCGCATTCTTAACGGACACTACAGAAGTGTCTGAAAATGGTGAAAAATGCCTGTTTTAATTGCCTAAAGCCTGAGGTAAAATCTTCTTGTTTTGTCCAACCAACACTTTGAGACCCAAAGGTAGTTAGATATAAAACAGAGCAGCAAATCAACACATTAGCAGAAGCAGGAGGAAGTGTTTGGCATTTTCTTGGAAGAAAATGACAATTTACCTTCTGTCAGTCAAATAATCGACAGCTCTTGTGCAGCTCCACGTTAGGGACAGAATGGAGTGATTAATAAGACAATTTATGACTGTATGCTGATTCACACCCTTGACAAACACAAACAATCCATTAGAAAAGGTAAAAAGAGGAACTATTGAAAAACAATCTCAATGCCCCCAGCACTTCTAATAAAGAAAGAAAAAACATTTCATTTTTCTATTGATTTCACTGCATTTACAATAAATGGTCCCGGCCCTCCCGTACATATAACCTCCCTGCTGTTGCCGTGGAAGTGCTAAGAAGCTGACCCTAGAGGCACTGCTGTTTTGTTTGATTGACACATGAATGAAAGGTGAAATGTTAGCGGCATTGTTCTGGCGATGTCGGCCGTGTGGTCAGTCCACCAGTTTGGTCAAGACTGACATGTCAACAACTACCCAATAAATGGCCATTATATGCTATAAATGTTATCGTGACTTTGGTAAAGAGCGATTGACATCCTTTCTTATTTTCCATCATTTTACAGACAACTAACAACAACTAACTGATTAATCAAGAAAACAACTGAGAGACGAATTGCCAATGGAAATAACTGTTAGTTGCAGCCCTCGCTAAATGCACCGTTCTGCCCACAGTGTCACAGAACTGCTATCATGGTGATAGACTTTTAGTCGTTTTTCCATTTAAATAAAAGTGAAGATTTGGTGTTTGCACTTTGGACCAGAAGCCCAGCCAGACTAATTGATTATGAAGGAGGCTGTCTGACAAATTACGAATGGCTTTATGACAGTTTCTCTTGTTATATTATTTATTTTCAGATTGATTTAGCAGTGAGTCATGCATAAAGCAGTGGAAGCGAGCATTTGAAGTGGAAAATCACTGTCATTCTTATCATTAGAAGTTAGCTTTTTCTTCTTGAGACATTAAAAGAAAAATCAAAGATCCATCTTCTTAACATCCACACATCCTTGCAGTCGCTACCTCTTGGAGCCTTGCTATCCGGGGCCTTATTAAAAATACAAGCTGTGTGATCTTTCTGTCGGCCCAGAAATCCCTCGGTTCGTCTCACTATCTGTCAAAAGCTCAGTCAGATGCTTCATAGACAGGCGGTGAAAAAAACAAACACCTTCACTCTATATGTCACTCCTCAAAAACTTCAGCACAAGTGGCTCCAGCTGCATTTTCCCCGACTTCCCCACATCAGATGCGACCCTTGAGTTGAGTTGATTGTGGTCAAGTAAAAACCTGTTATAGTTGGATGTCAGCTCTGTCTGCGTTTCCTGTTTCTTCATAGAGGAATTTCAGGACTGTCTCAGAAAGCCAGTGTACAGAGAGACTGTTCAAACATTTATACAAGCGCTTGCCCGCAAATGTCTGGGAACTTGGAAGCAGCGTCCCACTTCTTCATTCAGACTCTGAGCTCAGCACCTGCTGCTGTTATTCTTTTCACTTCAGATGAAGACTTTCTTCCAGACCTGCCTGCTTGGTATTAATCACAACATGATGCATCTCTGAGTGCCTGCAAACATTACATGCTTTCACGCTCTCTGACTCGGCATGAGCCAAGAACTTGATCTTGATTGATATTAAAGCCGGTGTTAAATGCATCTCGTCAGTTTCCATACCTCTAAATCAAATTAACAGACCGCTAGACTAATGCAGTCTGCGTTATTCATAGGCCTAACCAGCAATTTGCTGACTAAGTCATTGCTTGCTCAGTGCTCGCCATGTGAAGCAAAAGGTTTTTTATCTGGGTCATCGGTGAGGCGGCTGTGCTTTAGCTTCTCCTCTCCCCTGAGAAGACTACAGAACACTTGATTTGAACGTGCTGCAGGATTCAGCCTTCTGAAAAGGGGCTGGATTGTATATCATGTGTGACCTAGCCTCACACACACACGCGTGCAGGCTGTGCGTCGTCTTGCTCGGCTGAATGAGAGATGTGTTTTTGGGCGGATGGACTAGCCTGGGCGTATGTGTTCTTGTCAGTTTGAATGCACACTCCGGACATTAAATACACAGATAAACACAGTAAATAAATGTTATTCGTTATTTCTTGAGATGTCATATTTTGTAGGACAACATGCCATGTTCATAATGCACGGTGCAAAGTGCCACACATTACATTTTCTGCCTTATCTCTATTATTGTTTTATTGTATTGCATTATTTTTTTGCTGCCTTCTATGCACTTTTTACTGTAATCATGTAAACCTGTGGTGGGGCAGATCCTAACTTAATCTGCTTTGACTTATATATAAAAGCAACTTGACATTTCATCCTCATTTAAAATGCAGTTTGGTTATTGAAAAATGTTAGCAACAATTTCAAATTGTTCTTATCATACATGCAATATTTTTTCGGAACGTGATTTCCTCTCACATGGGCACAGAACGTGCATGTTTGGGGCATTGTCTGTTGTCTTTATGGTTTGTTCAAGTGCAACTTTTTGGCCTAGACAAAGGCAATATGAGGGGACACAACAGTCAGCCTTTGTCGCCACTAGTTCTTCGCTGTCAGCTTGGTTTGTCTCGGCTTTAAGGTGAAGGCAGGGACAGACGTGTCAGTATCTCTCTGAGTGCAAATATATTTTGTAACTCACTCTTGTGCTTGTACGGCCTTGTTTGCTTAAAGCCTACAAGTGAAAATGGCTGTAGCGTCAGCCCTTTAGGTGCTTAACAACAAACCGCCTTGCAGCTCAGCGGTAGGTAATGATGGCATTATCATTGATCCCCACAAAGTAAATCCAGAGCGATCAATGCTTTCCTGTGTGTTTCCCATGCAGACAGCAGTCAGATTAAGCTGACTGCAGCGGAGAGAAGACATTCTGCAGATTAGAAAGCTACAACTTGTGTGTGTGTGTGTGTGTGTGTGTGTGTGTGTGTGTGTGTGTGTGTGTGTGTGTGTGTGTGTGTGTGTGTGTGTGTGTGTGTGTGTGTGTGTGTGTTTCCCAGAGGCAGCCACGGGCAGAGCTTTAAATCAGCATGTTTTTTGGCTGCAGATTAGGTCTAGCAACAGCATTTGCCAACATCTGTCTGCCATTACCCCTGTGACACTGGCAGTCATGCAGCAATTAATCAGACTGTTGTGATAGTCGCCACTCGGTCACTCTGCACCTCAGGCACATCACTGAGCAGCAGGATGAGGGTCAGCGTTCAAAGGGTCACATGTCCTGGGGGTCTTTACTGTACGTGTTCCTTACTAACTACACCAAAGTCCACAGACCTTTGGTTACTTTGGAGGACCAGAGCGTCTTATCTAATGTTAACCTGGATGGCTCTGTTTCCTCATTTGATTGTGGCTGCACCTTTACAGACAAAGATAAACTCTACATTCACTTCTGTATCTACTTTGTACTGATGCTCTGTAGTTGCTGCTTATGATGGGGTTTGGAAAATTCCAGACAGACTCTTAATCAGTAACTTTGTACTGCTGTGGTAGTGTTATAAATGCAGAAGTATCCATGTGGCTTTGTGCTTAATGCTGCTGGAAAAGGCATTTGTATTTAACATGGTGTATCACTAATGATTTTACATATAGAGTCGGAGAGTTTGAACAGAGTTCAGAAAAATGTTCAGGGTGACAACAACAGATCTGAAATATACATCTTTTTTTTTTTCTGGTGCAAGATATCAAACAATAGCCAAGGACTGTATCCTCTGGGGTTCTCAAATGTAAAACTGAGGATTTTCTGCGTTTTTTTCTCCTTGATATCATTGTATATTGAATGTATTTTTCTTGGGTTTGGTACATTTAAAGGTGTCAAATTAGGCTCTTGGAAAATGCGATGAGCATTTATCTCTAGTTTGTGACATGTTTAAGACTTAACCATCAACCAGTTGGCATGGAGATAATCAAAATATGTGTGTATGATTCTGTCTCTCTGTCTGTCTCTGTCCATCCGTCCATCCATGTATTATATTTATTTTTTATATTTGCCAAATACCTCAATGTCAATATTGCAAAGACATTGTAGGGTGCATTTGACTATTAGTTTTATCACAAAACATTTACATTGAGACTGTTGAGGTAACACCTGGTTCAGATATGTCTTGCAGCTTGCCCAGTGGGCTGACGGTGGCAAAATGGCAATGATGTCAGGCAGCTCTTGAGCTGAAGCTTACTTTTCAACCTTTTCCTTATAGAGCACACTTTTTTTTCTATGTCTTTTTTTGGAGTTTTGGTGAGATAAAACAATGTAAGGATGTCTGAGTTTGGGTGAATTATAGTTTTTTTCCATTATTTTCTAAATAATTGAAAAAATAATCAGGAAATAAAGTGATTATAAAAATCAGTGTTATTAATGAACTAAAACTATGAAATGAAAAATATGTGTGTTCAAAGTACAATACAACTGATTTAGTTTTTTTCAGCAGAAAACAGTGTCTGCTGCAGCCTGATAGTGTGTAAGGTTTAAGGTGCAACTACAAGGAGACAAGTAGCAGCAGGATGTCGGTCATTTTAGGCAAGATGAAATCACGTGCCTGTCACGTGATTGGCTAGCACATTTCCTCATTCCTCTCCTTGACAGGCGCACACACACATACACACACACACACGCCAGCTGTGTTGCAAGATGCTGTTTTCCAGGAGAGTCGGGGGAGAAGTAATCTCTAAACATCAGAAATGCCCATCACATGGAGGCAGCACGGAGAAATGATTACTTGACTCAGACAGAATGAAAAATGGCCTTTTTCCCCATGTTTGTTTTTAAGATGGTATCTGTCTACGTTGTGATCTAACCAGGCAGTAATGAAAGCACCAGAACCACAGAGGGTTGAATTCACCAGTAGTGGGAATAATATCCTTATCAAGAGGAGCTGTTTTGTCGGCAAAAGGTAAACACCACCTGCGTTCCTTTTCGCCTCTGCTCTCTGGGACTGTGTCACTCTGAACTGCACTGCTTTATCAAGGCTCAGTGTTGTGGGTTTAGCACTGGATGTGATAAGGATTGTTTGGCACTTGGCCTATCATCGGACGTCCTCGGGGCTTGCGCGGTGTTGTGATATAGCTGTAGAGCTCAGAAAGCAGATTGCCTGCTGCTTGCGGAAAGAAGCAATCTGTGCTGAAATTTAGATTATGCTCGCGATGTAAGAATCTTTCAGAGACGTTCACGCCTGTTCAAGGGTTCCAATCTAACTTTTGCTGTGGATTTTAGCCTCGAGCTATCTTTTTAAAAACATCTGCAGCTCCTGAGGTCTTGAGTTTTGCTCACATTTGTTGTGTTTCCTAACAGAATGAAAACGAGCTGAAGAGTAAAATTTATTCGAGGGTATTGTTGCATTTATCTTTATGTTGAAACACGAGCCATTACCAGCTTGAAATTCACCTCCAGCGGCCCCGGGAACATCTTAAAGACTTTGATATCAAACTGGCAAGAGAACAGTAGTCTGCATCAGAAAGTGCAGCTGGTTGTGAAAAAGGCTTTTTTCTCTTCTGAGCCACTCCAGATAATTCCACATCACTTTCTAAGATGGACTGTTATCAGGGATGCTCAGTAATTTGAGTCCGTGATGAGGTCGGGATGCAGGAGGAGGCCTTTAATGAGATTTGCTGGAGGTGCTGGTGGTGCTGGCACGCCTACTGTGTGTAGTTTACTGGTGATGGCTCTCCACTGTTTTTTTCTCTTTCTGTGTGACTTGGAAAGAGAAGCAGTTGAAAGAAAAAGATACCCCCTGGTATTGTACAGTGCACTGATGATTTTTTTTCTTGGACCAGGCAATCATGCACATAATGCAGTGGGGGAAAAAAGGATGAGCTGCAGAGTCTTGCTTTATAAAGAAACATTTTACAATGGCTGACTATGGAGAGCCTGACTATAAATAAATGTTACTGTGGACCTCTCCTCAGGGGCCTGCAGCCTTTCACCTCTTGTGTCTCAGTAATGACAAAACAAGACTGTCCTTGTGGAAAAGAAAAAAAAAAAGTGGCCATCCAGGCTGTATCTAATGAGTTTGCTTTACTAAATTCAGCTTGCAGCTCCCAGTCATAAGTTTTTATGGTTGGATGAAAAATATTAGATATTTTGCGACATAAAATTGAGGCCTTGTCCCCATGAAAGTGTGCATTTTTAATGCGTTTTGGCCTTTCTTTCACTGGCAAAATGCATTTTTGGTCACTAATAATGAACCTTTATTAAAACTGTTGAGGCCTAAGATTTTCAGAAACTCATTTTTCCATGTTGCGGTGTAGACACGTGTCACCCAACTGATGGGTCACGGTCCAAAAGTAGGTTGCAGGTCCATTCTGAATGGACCACAAGTGACTCTTGTGACTCTGAACATGTTAAGTTTGAAAAACAAGTTTAAGTTTGAAGTTTAGTAAAATTCTGGCATAGAGCTTTTATTTTGAAGTGCTGTTTTTGTTTATTCTTGCAATCTGCTTTATTTCTTTGTGTGCTAGACCAACATATTGTTCACATTTTGTGATTTAAAATTGAATAAATGGTAGTTTATAACATATAGACCTTGAACTAATTAATATGGAGAAATCTGGACCTCGTGACTGGACGAGATGGAAACCACTGGTGTAGACAGTAGCCCTTTTTACGCGGCAATCACGTGAGAGGACCGCTTGGAAATCACTTCATTCAGCTAACAGTGCTTTTTCATACCGAATCAAACAATGGCGACATCACGCTGTTCCGGTGTGTGGTTTTAGCCAGCATTCCTTCGTTCTGGAAGCAAAAGAGACGGGCATGAAATTAAACACAACTGCATAGGCCTGTAGTGTGACATATAACATGGATGCATGATAATACTGGCACTTCATCGGTATCAGCAGATAATGGCTTTTCTGCCGACGTAACAATCCGATATGATGATGCTTTATTAATGTGAGTTTAATTTGTTGAAATAGGTCAAATTTGTCCTGGTTTTGGCTGTCAAGTGGGAGGAATTATATAGTTTTTGTTAAAAAGTTGTTACTTAAGGAATACATATGGTATCATTTACATGTAACATAGATTAATGCAGCTTTCTTGCTTTGCCCAGTGGTTGTGTACATTTTGAAAAGCATTATACTGTAGTTTACCCAGTGCCACTAGTGGGCCAACACAATAAGAGTATAATATGAGGCATAATATGTTCATTCAGCTGCAGGAAGACTTCATGTTCTCTGCAATTAGGTGGAAAAACATGTGTGCATATATTGGTATCAGCATCTGCAATCGGCCACAATTACTTTGAGATTATTGGCATATCAGATATCGCCAAAGATCCAATATTGTGCATTGCTAACATATAACGTACACATCAGCAGGGTTGTTTTTTCTAAATAACAATGGCATAATATGACAATAAGAATTATTTACCATCACTGCTATATGGCAGCTGATCTCACTCTCTGCTTGGAGGATAAGCTCCCAAACCTCATTGTTTTCCCAATTTATGGACATGATCTTTAAACAGCTGCTAGCACCTTTTTAAATCGTTCTAAATTGGTAGCACACATAACACGTTGTCAAAACATCACACCTGATCTGTCCATGATCCCGTCCTGCTGGCTGTCTCTTTTACACAGACGTTAATTCAGTGCTTTTACTATCTCCACTGCTCTCATTGAGGCGAGACACAAAAGCATAAAATCTAAAAAAATAAAAAGTATAGCTAACCTTCCAAATACTTGAGGAACAGGAGGGATCAAAATGTGCTATGGAGGTCACTGCTCCAGGTAGCCCTCCAGTAATGGCTTTTTTTCAGGCTGCTGATCGGCCACCATCTTCCTCTCTTCATGCTTACGTTTTGGCATGCTATTGAAAGCGCTTCAGTTGTGTTTTTATTTTTTGTAACCGCATGTGTAGACCCAGATCTTTTTGGGTTTTGTCTTTATGAGAAAGGAGTATGGGAAACCCCCTTTTACAAAACACCAGTGTGTGCACTAAGCCTAAGACTGTGTTTGTGGGTGCCATCTCAAATGCTCTATTAAATGCAGTAGTAGTCACTTTGATCTTGCTACTGATAATTCTCTCATCATTGTCACTCATTGTTTTTTTCCTGTTATTTTCTGCCAGGTTCCTGTTTTGACAAGAAAGAGAAGATTTCAGAAGCTCCGTCTCTCGAGGAACTCCTGACAAGGGGCCAGAAAATGAGCACAACACCAATCTGCTCTCTCACTGACCAGTGAGCAGCCATGATCTCCCTGCATCACCCATCGAGGGGAACCCCTCTCCGCATGTGGGACTGTTTTCTGACATAGATTTGGAAGAAAAGCTCAACCTCACAATAGAGATGGCATTAGTTTGTTTGGGCTCTAACACATCAGAGTACATATTAGAATACAGGTGAGGCTGAACCTCGAGCCAATATCCACAGGACTCTTTAAGAGGAGGGAAACAGCTTCAGATGACATTTGCAGAAGGACAGAGCTACAGCCCAGCTTTCATGATTTAGTATCCATCCTGCTGCCTTGCTGACAAGGTCATATCATGGCTGCTGCTGATCCCCATAGCAACAGTTCCTTGGCGGGGCGGGGAGCAGACTGAGAGAGTCAACAATGCAGCGTAACGGTGGTGGGGTGGGTGCCGGAGGCCAGCCATGGGTGTTACGGCGTGTGCGTCTCACCTGGCTCAGTTTCATGCTCTTCTTCATCCTGGTCTTCTTCCCACTCATTGCCCACTACTACCTCACTACCATCGATGAAGCCGGGGGTCCCGATAAGCGCATCTTTGGGCCACGTCCCGGCGGCGAGCTGTGCGAGGCCAAACATGTGCAGGATCTGTGCAGAATCCGTGAGTCGGTCAGCGAGGAGCTGCTGCAGCTGGAGGCCAAGAGGCAGGAGCTCAACGGGGAGATCGCCCGACTCAACCTGCGCATAGAGGCCTGCAAGCGCAGCATTGACAGCGCCAAGCAGGATCTGCTGCAGCTCAAGAATGTTATCAGCCAGACAGAGCATTCCTATAAAGAACTGATGGCCCAGAACCAGCCCAAACTTTCACTGCCGGTCAGGCTGCTGCCAGACAAGGAGGACCCAGGACTGCCACCACCCAAGTCTGCACGCTCTTGCCGCCTACGCTCCTGCTTCGACTATGCGCGCTGCCCTCTTACGTCTGGGTTTCCTGTATATGTGTACGACACAAGCTCATATCCATGGGCGGACTATATCGACCCGTTGGTGAAGCAGGCTTTTGCAGCTTCAGTTAAGAGCAATATTTATATAACGGATAACCCCAGCATTGCCTGTCTGTATTTGGTGCTAGTAGGGGAGCTACAGGAGTCCTCCTCTCCGCTGCCACCTCCTGCAGAGCTGGAGAAGCAGCTGAAAGCTCTCCCTTACTGGAGATCTGATGGACACAATCATGTACTGGTGCATCTCTCTAGAAAGTCCATGACACAGAACTTCCTGTATAATGTGAGCACGGGACGGGCAGCAGTCGCTCAGTCCACCTTCCTGGAGCAGCAGTACCGTGAGGGCTTTGACTTGGTCGTGTCGCCGCTGGTCCACGCCCTCTCAGAGCCAAACTTTTTGGAAGTGCCCCCTCAAGTTCCTGTAAAGAGGAAATACCTCTTCACCTTCCAGGGGGAGAGGGTGGAGTCACTGAGGAGCAGCCTACAGGAGGCGCCACCTCAGTCTTTCGAGGAGGAGATGGAAGGAGACCCACCTGCCGACTACGATGATCGCATCATCGGCACCTTAAAAGCGGTGCAGGACAGCCACTTGGACCAGGTGCTGGTGGAGTTCACCTGTAAGAACCCACGGCCGAGTTTGCCGACTGAGTGGGCTCTTTGTGGGGAGAGGGAGGACAGGCTGGAGGTGCTCAAGGCTTCAACGTTTAGCTTGGTGATTGCTCCAGGGGACGGACAGCTGGTGGCCTCGGCAGGCTGTGGGATGAGGCTTTTTGAGGCTCTAGAGGTAGGGACCATTCCAGTCGTGTTGGGCGACCACTCCAGACTACCATACCACCAGTTCATTCGTTGGAGTGAAGCTGCCATTATAGTCCCCAAACCTCGTGTCACAGAGTTACACTTCCTGCTGCGCAGCCTATCAGACAATGACATGTTGGCGATGAGGCGGCAGGGCCGCTTCCTGTGGGAGACTTACTTCTCCACCTCAGAGAATGTTCTGAACACCCTCCTCGCCAGCATCAGAACCAGCATCCAGGTTCCTGCCGCACCCATCAAAGAAGAACCTGCACACGAGATTCCCCACAAAGCAGGGAAGCTGGCAGGAACTGATGCCAACCTGGCTGACAACGGGGATCTGGATTTGGGTCCTGTGGAGACGGAGCCCCCCTACGCCTCTCCACGCTTTCTCCGCAACTTCACATACACAGCTGCGGACACCTACAGAGCATGGAACCGGGCCCCAGGGCCTTTCCATCTGTTCCCACACACTCCTCTGGATCCCGTGCTGCCCTCCGAGGCCAAATTCCTCGGCTCAGGTACCGGCTTCAGGCCGATTGGTGGAGGTACGGGAGGCTCAGGGAAGGAGTTTCAGGCAGCTCTTGGAGGGAACGTACCCAGAGAACAGTTCACTGTGGTCATGCTGACTTATGAGAGGGAGGAGGTGCTGATGAACTCTCTGGAGAGGCTGAATGGACTGCCATACCTCAACAAGGTAGTGGTGGTGTGGAACTCACCCAAGCCTCCCTCAGACGACCTGCTGTGGCCAGACATCGGCTTGCCGATTGTGGTGAGTGCTCCTTCAAAAAAAATTCCCTAATTCAACAAAATTCTCTAATTCAGCAAATGCACATGTAATCATCCAAATGGTGTCGGTTTCTTTTGTGAGGAATATATCTCTGTCTCATCCCGTCTCTGAAGTGCAAAGCAGTAGCCTGTATCATTTGCGACGTGTCAGAGGTGGTGCAAAGTTTGCTGAAGTACATTGCATTAAGCTGTTTGGATGAGCGCATCTTTGAAACTCTGCAGGAGTTCATACAAATTACCAGCAGCTTTAGATGTGAAGAAGTGTGACATCCATGAATAATAAAATTTGTGCTTTTGAATTAAGCCCGAAAAATAAAATATTCATGTGGTTCATATTCACACCATTAGTTTGTGACAGGAACAAGTGGTAAGCTGTGAAAGAGTAACTAAGGAATTAGATTCTGTATTCGTCAGTGCTAGTCGAGCCGTTGGTGCTACTTAACATTAAACAAGCTTCTGTGTTCACTCCCTCCATGTATGAATCTCATATGTTTGAAAACGCTGGCCAAAAATGTGTTATGGTTCCTTAAAAAATAATGGAAGTAGTTTTGTATGGGAACCCTGTACATAGGTCAGGTAGAATTACAAAATGCTGTGTGTAGCTTCACTCAAAATGTACTCAACTTTATACTACATAGACCTGCTGTTTGTAGTCACATTTCTTACAAGTATCACTACGCACAAAAATGTCCCACAAACATTGTCTTAAACCTGCAGGTTGTCCGCACAGAGAAGAACAGCCTCAACAACCGCTTCCTTCCGTGGGACGCCGTGGAAACTGAAGCCATCCTGTCGATTGACGATGATGCTCATCTCCGCCACGATGAGATCATGTTCGGGTTCAGGTCAGTGCCGGTGACTGAATGTATGAAGCTCAGGGGATTCATATTAACAAGAGTAACAACCTATAGACAGAATTAACTGTCACTTTGGGCACTTTGGGCTCCGGAGAGAGCTCTGGCATTTTATTTGCCATTTCGCAGCGCCTAATTTTTCTACACTGATGAAGAGAGTCATTTGCTTCACTGTCAAAATGAAAACAGATCTTCCGGTAAATGGCCATCGCTATTAACAACTACTTGCTTTTGGCTATATTTTATGTAATTTTTTTTTAGTGTTTACGTCTCTACGCCTTTAATGAATTTAGTGTGGACAGACAGCTCCAATGTAATGTAATGCGACAATTGGTGGTGATGATCAGCTACTGGTTTGCTGTTTGCACACAGTGACATTATTTTCCACTCGGGAGCGGCTGCTCAGTGTGTGACTGTGCAGCATCTACTGGTAAAATTAAGTGTAGCAGTTCAGTCTGATGTTTGGCTCTATATTAGACCGGTTTGAACATTTCTGCACTGGCCCAACCCTACACCACAGAGAATTACTGGTATCTGTGAATGTGGATTGTGACATGGTGTCATCGTATTTTGTATCAAGGGCTATGTTATGCCATTGTTGAACTTACTACCATTCACTGGGTTTTAAAATGTATGGCATTTATTACACTAAGGCCAAATGCTCTATCTTACAATGTTAACGAAAATGACAAATATCCATGTATCTGTGTTCACCGTCATGCCACTACAGTGGATCCACTCCAAAAATGTAATGAGTTCTTCTTGGCCCATGCTCACCCTTCCACCAAGTTTCATTACAATCAGGGTTTTTTTTTTTAAATCTTGCTGGAAAACAGACACAAACAAACCAAACTGGAAAGAAAGTATCCTGGGTGGAAGAAATAAAACACAAGATACTTATTTGTTTAAGTAGTAGGCTAAAGAAGAAACACTGCATTAGCTAGAAAGTTCAATGAAAAGTTTAAGAAATAATAGGCTGCAACCATAGATATAAGTGTTCCTTTTTTCAGGAGAAGTGCTTTGAGGTAAGTTGAAAAAAATGCAGTAAAAGAGAAGGAAAGCTTCATCCCCAGTGAGAGGTGAAAATGTCCAAAAAAAAAAAAAAAAAAAGCAGAAGCATCTTGTTCCTGAAAACACTGAATTAGAGAAACTGAAACCACCACTTGAATCAGAGAAAATAAAAGGGAAGCATGCTGCCGGTGCCTTGTAGTTATGATTCATTTGCTAATGCTGCTCTTAGATAAGCTGAAAGTGAAGGCCATGTTTAAACCAATTAAAAGAGCAGGTTCAGTTATTTTTATGCACCACCCCTTTTCTCTCCCAGACTCGTCTACAACTTGGGGCTGTATCAGCTTGTCCAGGCAGGCAAGAACAGTGTGTGTGTGTGTGTGTGTGTGTGTGTGTTGTGTGTGTGTGTGTGTGTGTGTGTGTGTGTGTGTGTGTGTGTGTGTGTGTGTGTGTGTGTGTGTGTGTGTGTGTGTGTGTGTGTGTGTGTGTGTGTGTGAGTGTGAGTGTGAGTGTGTGAGTGTGTGTGTGTGTGTGGGTTTGTGTAGGGGGTCATTTGTCATGAATTATCTCAAACTCGAGAATTACTCAGGAATGTTTCTTCACTTTCATTCTTGCCAAAGAGGAAACATTGCGCAGCAGCTGACTGTGTTCGGCATTTAAGTGGTCTCTCATGAGCTCGTTTGAGACATTAGATTGCTTTTTGAGATTTCTTGCATCCTTTGTGTCTGCAGAAGGAATTCCAAGTATCTAATCTGATAAACTGAAACACAGTTGGTTTTCTTTAACCAAGACTTTTCTCACAGTGACTGGGCTACAGCTTGTGTAAGTATGAGCCAAGAGTGACATGTTGGTTTTAAAATATCTTGAAAAAAAAACTGTCTAATACTAATAGAAGACAGAATGGATACTTAATTGCTCCCAAGAGGCGAAAAGTTGTCAGATTGCTGACTAAATGAAACAGATGGATGGTAAAGGGCGGCATATGCACAGACAGACACCTGGAAACTAATGACTTTAAAAAAGTGACAAATAGCAATAAAAGTCATCTATTAAACATTTAATAATTCTGCCCAGTCAAGTCATAATTTATTGATGGAAAATAAGGGATTCTGCTGACTGTTTGTCTCACAGAGTGTGGCGTGAGGCCAGAGATCGCATCGTGGGCTTCCCCGGGAGGTATCATGCGTGGGACGTCAACCATCAGTCCTGGCTCTACAACTCCAACTACTCCTGTGAGCTCTCCATGGTCCTGACAGGAGCCGCTTTCTTCCACAAGGGCAGCCCCCCCCCCCCCCATCACGATTTTTTATCATGATTATTCATCATATTATAATCAATATTTTTATTGAACTTTGACGCTTAAATAAATAGAGCACAGCTTTTCACTTTAATGCCATGCTACATTCCTGCTTATTTACAGGTATTTACATTAAAATGAGATTGGTCCATAATCAAAGGGACCCCCCCCCCCCAAAAAAAAAAAAAACAAGAAATAAATAAAATAAAATAAAATTGTACCAAATATTTTTTTTGCCCAAAATTAAATTAACAGTACTGCTTTAACTTTCACATTGTGCTACATCCCTGATAATTAACAAACCTTTGCATGAAATTGAGCCTTAAAATAAGTCTCGTCTTCACCTGAATTCACTGCATTTTCTATGGACAAGTGTCCACCGCCGTGTATTTATATATTTTGCTGTTATTTTGGACGTCTGAGTTACGCTGGACGAGGACGGGGAACGGTAACATTAGCGCTGCTGTTCTTCCCAGCCTTCGTGCGTTCATCGTACTGCAGATTGTGGTGTTTTTTTAAGGTGGCTTGTTAAGTCAGTTGTGTCGCTTCGCGGCGCAGCACCATGACAGCCCTTCTAAAGTAGAGGCTGCTGTTAGTTTAGGAAGCAATATGCAGCACACTTTTCTATGAGCAGAGCACACATTTTAAACGTCAATATCCCAGTCGATCATGTTCACTTAATGGTGGGAAGCCAAACTCAGGATAGTGACTGCTATTGGATTAATTGCGCAGCCCTAACATGTGGCCATGTGTTCCCCTGTGTGTTTGATTTTTGTAGTACTACGCCTACCTGTACTCCTACGTGATGCCCCAAGCCATCAGGGACATGGTGGACGAATACATAAACTGCGAGGACATCGCCATGAACTTCCTGGTCTCCCACATCACCCGCAAACCACCCATCAAGGTCAGTGACAGTGCATGCAGTCCGGCCGTGCTCAGCTCAGCATTCGCAAGCTTTGTGTCTCCCTCAGGCCCCGTGTATTTATATTTTTGCCCACTTAGCCTTGCCATTACTCAAACTGACATATCCAATACTCCTCACAAATGATAAATCAAAAACACAAGATCGAATTGGTGCGTTACGCCTGATTTTTTTTTTTTTCACTGGATTTTTATCGGAAGGACATTTATTACAGGGGTGCATATTTATGGCTAGACAAATAATTATAGCAATCAAGGCATGGAAGCAGTTGGAGCAGAAATGTTATTGCAGCCCCCAGTTTAAGTTCTTTTTGATTTAGTGGCGTGTTAATATTCAGGGGTGTTTCAGAGGGGAATTAAGGACGGCTTTGATGGAGTGTGTTGCATGACAGCAATTCACTGCTAGGAATAAGCCTTGTGAATAATGAATTTAGGGCAAGTTTGAATTTGGAGTCCTAAAGGGTGAGGGGCTCTCTTTTAGCCCAAATAAGACAGATAAAACACAAAATTGTTCACAGTTTTTGCATCACTTGTCAATTTAAGGGATATCTTTCATTTTCTTCAACATTTTTGTAGTATTTAGTTCTTTTCTTTATTGACCATTCGGAAAGCCCTGTCCTCTTTTGCTGGACACATTTGCAGTTTACAAATACATGATAACACTGTCTGATTTATCACCTGAAATGACAAGTGTCAATACCAGATTTTATTATCTGTTCCTGGCAAGCTTATAAAGCTAATGCTAGCTCCCTGTGTTGGTTTAAAATGCAAATTTTAGCTGATTATTAGTTTGTCAGGCTGATGCTGACACTTAGTGGCCATAAGTGTGATGTCCCGCTAAAAGACAAAAAAAAAGTTAGCATCCTTATCAGTCGATAATCTGTTTAGAAGACATGGAAATAAAGAAACAGCATTATTCTTGTATTACAATGAAAAGTTAGTCCTATCTGTAAGATGTCACATTTCATTTCATACGTGTATGGAATATAATGCAGATTTGGTGGCTATTCAAGAGTGATGGCAATACTTTAAAAAAAAAAAAAAAAACAAGATTGTGCCCACCAGCAAGCCAGCAAGAGTCCGTGAGATGGATAACAGTGATATGATTTGAGCTGCAGCAGGGTTTTGACATAAAGTTAACATTAAAGCAGCTCACACACTGCAAATGCACTGTAAAGTGCTGACTTGTTAGTTCACATAAAACAGTGTAACATTATCTAACTAGTAACATTAACATCACTACTAACGAGCTTACCTCATTGGCTGAGTTGTTTCAGCTGTAGCTATGGTGACGTCAGTGGCTGGTGGTTCAGGGTCAGCGTTGCTGTTTTTGTGTCTGCAGTCAGTTTAGTTTTCATCGCCGTTAATTGTAATTTTAGCAGGCTGTTTTTCTTAACTTTCTAGGCTACAGTAGTTTAAAAACACATCTTGTAAATACATTTAGAAAAACAACCTTTGACCACTTGGCTTCTATAATTATTCATATTTCAAACAGTATTCTCACTTTTAAAGATGTAAAAGAAAAAGCTTTTAAGATGAGGAATAACCGGGCTGTTTAGCAAACATGATATGACAAGTTTTTTGAGGATAGCTCAAGTCTAAACTTCCCCAAATCCAATGAAGAGCTGATAACGTTTGCAAAAAATGGATGGGCTTTCATTCAGTGAGGAAATACCACGCAGTGGGCGTGCACAAATATGAAAAAAGCTATCCTCTAAACCCCAAAAACTAGAGTAGTTAGCTAATCAAATGCTTTGTTGTCTTGGAAGTAGATTCGGTTTCTACTGTAGCTAAAACACAGGATGGCTAGACATGCTCACAATTACTGCATATTTAATTCTAATTATTATATTATGTAATTTCTTTCTTAGCTTTTGATTTTGTGTTTTTGGTTTTGGAGAGGCTAAATTAAAGACGTGGAGTCCAAAGACCAGATGCCTCGTTGTTAAGACATGATTGGACATTGCTGTGGTTTAGAGCGGGGGTCGACCAGTATTGTTTTATCAGGGCTGATACCGATTATTAGTAATCAATGAGACCGATAAGCAATATTTGGAACCGATATGCATTTACAATGAAAATGAAAATACTTGAAAATGTCTTCAGCAAATGTTTAATCAAAACGGAAACTTTCAACATCATATACAGCAAGTTCCCTGCAACTTTATTTACAAACTTCAGTGAAAATCTAAATGAAAAAAATAAATGACGAAAAATAGCTCCCTGAGGTTTTATTAAGTAAAAGTTCCTCCTATGGCGACACTGTCTTTGCATGTATTGCAGACTGCCTTCCCTGGTGTTGGTTGAGTGTAATATGTACACTTTTTTATTAATTAATTTTATTGGCTGATCATTAGAATAAAATGCAGGTACAGATAATCTGCAAAATGCCAAATATTGGCCGATAATCTGTTGACCCCTAGTTTAGAGAATGGTCCATTCTGAAAACCATTTTTTCATCCTGCAGCATGACTGTGCTGTTAAATACCTCAGGCACAAATGACAGACTGACTGACCGTCTCTCTGTCTTAGGTAACATCACGTTGGACTTTCCGCTGTCCCGGCTGCCCTCAGGCCCTGTCACACGACGACTCGCATTTCCACGAACGCCACAAGTGCATCAACTTCTTCGTCAAAGTGTACGGCTACATGCCACTGCTGTACACGCAGTTCCGCGTGGACTCTGTGCTTTTTAAGACTCGTCTGCCCCACGACAAGACCAAGTGCTTCAAGTTCATCTAGCATCGGGCTGAGCGGCCCAGCAAAGAGCCAGAAGCAACGAGGACAGAAGGACTGGATGTGTTTAAAAGAGCAGCAGCTCCCACTGCGAGCAGTGATGAAGACGGATGGACGGACTGCCAGATAAATGCACAGAGGAAAAGTTTTGGGTTAGGATTTTGCCCGGGAGGAGAGATGAGTTAACCTTAAAAGCTGTTGGCTCGGTAGTCTAATCCACAACTCTGCTGAAAATTTGAAGAGTGGAAGCTGAAAGGCACCACTGCCAACAAAATAAGCCTTTTCAGTGGATGTCACTCCTCCTTCTTCATGTTCTTCAATCATGCTCAATCATCAACCACTACAGATGTCATTTGCACCTCTTAACCGCCTGCTGAGGAAAGAGGATGGTTGTACACAGTGTACAGAAACTTCCCCCACGATTAACTCTACCTGACAATGGAGCTATCAGTTACCGAATCACTGACAGACTGATGTCAGGCCGCGCTCGTCCCGGCTGCTTGTTGACAGTTTCAGCTGGGAGAGCAAAACTGGCGACGGCACACGGCTGCCACTCCTTTTTTTTTTTTT